>NW_019228115.1:147371-171769 GCF_002742605.1 Olea europaea var. sylvestris
TATTTGAAGAGAATTTGTAATAGTTAAAAAATAAAGACAGTTCAAGAAACCGAAAGATTTCACCTCCTAAAGCCACAACTCAAAGTTCATTTCTAGTAAAAGAAGGCTTCCTGAATTTCTTTGCAACTCATACTCGAATCAACAATTTATAACTATAATAACAAGATGATATCCAAAGCTCTATCTCAATTAGCAATTTTCTATAGAAGAAGTCATTGTTGACATATGATCGACTTAATACTCAATGTTTTGATCATAACAAACAAAATTATTTTTATTTCTAACAAATTCATTTTAGTAATGGTAGTTCAATGTTCAAATTAATCATGCATTATCGGACTTCAAATGAAGATCAAAATGGAAGCCATGTATTCAAGTCAAATCATTCGAGACAAAAAGTTTAAGAGATAAATGCCAAAAAAAAAAAAAAAGATCAAGACCAATAGTGTGAGAGACGACATCAATGAAAGATCAAGACGAAGCATACTTTGGAGCAAAGACTTGATTTCTTAGGCAAAATGTAAAGGTACTAATGCTTTGATATTTGGCAAAGGGTAGTTAAGCTCAAAATCTTGTTATGCATTAAAAATAATTTTTGTGCACTAAGATAATTCGAATGCAACGTTTTTGATCAAACATGAAAATGACTTTTAAAAATGATATATGGATTTAAAGACATTTTTATTATGAAAATTTAGTTAAAAATATTCTCCAAAAGTCCATATACTTCAAAACTTTCAAATCGAAACAAACGAGGTTAAAATGTGAAAAGACCGTACTGTCGGGACAGTCAACCGCCCAGAGAGGCAGTCGATCGGATCGTTCGACTGGCCATGAGAGGCGGTCGATTGGACTCCTCCAACGGTCCGAAATTTGACCGTTATGACTTCTGATTTTTACTGTACAGACGGCTATATTGGTCTTCTGGACAAGAGGCGGTAGACCGGACGAGTCATCCGCAAATTCAAATTTTTTTAACGTTTTGGACTCTATAAATACCCCAACCGCTTGCATTAATAATTATCACTTTCAAGAAAATTAAATTGAGATACTTCAAGCTTTAACTCTCTACTCCTTATTTATCTTTATCAATTCACTCACTTTTGGAAAACTTTTGATTGAGTTTACTTTTGAAAGTCATTGATCCAAGTTTTTCAAACCTAACACTTGAACTTTACTTATTGTCATTCATTAAAGTGTTAGCCTACTTTTCTCCATTATACTCAACTTTGAATATATCTTTATTGTGGGAGAAGATTCCTTTTTTGTAAAGCTTTCTTTTGATGGAATTGTGAGTCGTGTTGAAGTCCCGAAAAGTTCAACGATTGTAAAAGGATTGCTGCTCCTTGCTTGGAAGTTATCGGAAGCGTTTTAAGGGTTGGATTGCACCATAAGTCAATCAATATAGTGAAAAATGTCTTGCTCGCGACGGAGAGCTTGGTAACGGGGGATGTCGATCGTGATTGGATTGAACCTCCTTTTTACATCGTTTGCATTCTCTTTTCCCTTCCTCTTATTACTTTTGTGTTATCTTGTTTATTCATAGTTATTTGCTTTAATTTGCGTTTATTTTCGAAAAAGTTTCAAATAATCAATTCACCCCACTCTTGGTTAGTTATTCTTGGGCTTTCAATTGGTATCAGAGCTTGGTACTCTTTTTTTAAGATTCTACAATCTTGAGTAATGGCTAACCAAGTTTTTCAAAATAGTGAGGGGCACTTTACAAACCGGCCTCCTTTCTTTGATGGAACACATTATAACTATTAGAAGGTTAGGATGATGATATATGTTCAATCTATTGATTACAATATTTGAGAAATTATAGAATATAGTCCATATGCTCCCACTAAGACTATTAAAGTAGACGGTAGACCGGACCAAATTCTCCCCAAATCTAGAGAAGAATATGATGATGAAGATAAGAGAAAACTATCATTAAATGTCAAGGCTAAAAATTTACTTTATTGTGCACTTGATAGAAATGAATTTAATCGAATTAATACATGTGATTCGGCATATGATATTTGACATGCTCTTAAAGTTACTCATGTTGGTACAAGCAAAGTTAAGGAAACAAAGATAAATTTGCTAGTTAAAGAATTTGAAATTTTTTTTATGAAACAAAATGAGCCTATTGTTGACATGATTACTCGTTTTACCGATATTGTAAATGGTCTTAAAGGTTTTGATCGTAAATTTACTAAAGGTGAACTTGAGAGTAAAATGCTTAGGTCCTTATTAGAGGAATGCAGTCCATTGAGGATGTTGATCGAGAATACTAAGAATGTAAATACACATCCTTTGGAAGAGCTCTACAGCACATTAATGACCTATGAGCTAAATAATGCCGAGATTAAGGAGAAAACGAGAAAAAGCAAGGAGAAATCAAAGGAGCCTCCTAAACGAAAAATTGCATTAAAATCGGCAATTGAAGAAGGCACATCAAATGAAAATATGAGCGATGAAGAGTTTGATGATTTGGTCCTTCTTGTCAAATAATAGAGAGGTTTTCGCAATAATCGAAAATTCCAAAAGAAAGAAGAAAAGGGGGAAGAAAGGAGAAAAAGATCATTTGTTATGATTGTGATAAGTCGGGTCACAAGAGAATTGAATGTCCCAACAAAAAGAAAAATTTTAGGAAAAAGGCACTCCACGCCTCATGGGATGATAGCGACGACGAAGAACAAAATGAGGATAATAATGAAGTGGCAAATATGTGCTTCATGGAAATCGAAGATGAGGTATGTTCTTATAATGAACTTTCAAATTCATATGATGAAATGCTTGAAAATTTCGAAAAACTTGCTTTGAATCATGCTATCCTTAAAAAGAAAAATTTTATTTTAAAAGAAGAGATTAAGAAGATTTCGGAAAAGTAAAAAGAAAATATTGATCAAAATCTCTTAAAAGAAAACATTTCTTTGAAAGAGAAAATTAATGACTTAACAAACATTATTCATAAATTTACCGAAGATAAGAAAAATTTTGATTTGATACTTGGTAGTCGAAAGTGCTTTTTTGATAAAGGGGAAATTGGATATAAACCATCTCTAAAACAAAAATCACTCAAAAATATGTTTGTTAAGGCTTTAAATACTTCTTGTAATTTTTGTAATAAAAGTGGGCATGTAGCCTTTAATTGTTTAACTAAAAAGAAATTTTTCTTTGAAAACAAATACAAGTGGATAAAAGAATCCGCAAAAACTAACTACCAAGGACCCAAGTTTAAATGGATACCAAAAATCAATACCTAGATTATCTTTGTAGGTACCAAAGAAAACAAAAAGCAAATGATTCTTGGATAGTGGATGTTCGAAACATATGACCGGAGACCGATCATTATTATCAAACTTCCAAGAAAAGGATGGAGGCCATGTGACTTTTGGAGATAACGCTAACCACTTATCCCCCTCTATTGAAAATGTTTTACTTGTTGATAATCTTAAATATAATTTACTAAGTATTAGTCAATTATGTGACAAAGGTTATACTATAAAATTCGATTATACCAAATGCCTTATTAAGGACGCTACATCTAAAGAGGTGATTTTTATAGGAAGCCGAAGTAAAGATGTTTATATTATAAACATTGAATTGGAAAATAATGAAAAATGTTTACTTAGTTTGAAAGAGGAATAATGTTTATGGCATAAAAGACTTTGACATGTAAACATGGATCTTCTTTCAAAAATTTTCAAATTTTTTTTGTAAAAGGTTTACCAAATTTGAAATTTGAAAAAGATAAATTTTTTTATACTTGTCAATTTGGAAAACAAGTAAAAAGCTCTTTCAAACCAAAACTTTTTACTTCAACTACAAAACATTTACAACTTCTCCATATGGATTTTTTGGACCTTCTAGGATGGCTAGTTTAGGAGGTAAACATTATGCTTTTATTATTGTTGATGATTTTTCAAGATTTACTTGGGTTATATTTTTAAGTTTAAAAGAAGAAGTTTTGAAAACTTTTAAATATTTTTGTAAAAAAGTTGAAAATGAAAAAGGCTATTCTATTTCAACTATTAGAAGTGACCATGGTGGAGAATTTGATAATGTTGGGTTTGGTGATTTTTGTAAAGAATATGGATATTAACATAATTTTTCGACTCCTAGAACACCTCAACAAAATGGTGTAGTAGAAATGAAGAATTGTACATTACAAGAAATGGCTCAAACTATGTTAAATAAATATAAATTACCTAAATATTTTTGGGCCGAAGCTGTTAATACCGCTTGCTACATTATCAATAGAGTGTTAGTAAGCAAAATGAAAACTAAAACTCCTTACGAACTTTGGAAAAATAGAATTCCAAATATTAGTTATTTCAAAGTTTTTGAATGTAAATGTTTTATTTTGAATACAAAAGACAATTTGGGAAAATTCGACACAAAATCCGATATTGGAATTTTCTAAGGATATTCATCGACTAGCAAAGTATATAGAGTTTATAACAAACGAACTCTAGTCATTGAAGAATCCATGCATGTTACTTTTAATGAAACTAAATTATTTTATCGAGAGAAAGGTAGTGATGACGATGTAGATTTGGAAGCTCCTTTTGAACAAATGAAAATTCAATACCAAAATAAGGAGGCACCAAATGGAGACATAGAAAAGTCAAATGCTCAAGAAAATAAAGAAGGACAAACCGGAGAACAAGGTGATCCCTTGTTACCAAAAGAATGGAGGTTTGTTTCATCTCATCCCAAAGAGCTAATAATTGGCGATCCATCAAAAGGTATCACTACTACTACCTCTTATAAAAATAATTTTGGTAGTTGTGCATTTTTTTCTCAAATCGAACCTAAGAATTTCAAAGAAGCTGAGTTTGGTGAGTTTTGGATTCTAGCAATGCAAGAAGAATTAAATCAATTTCAAAGAAACCTTGTTTGGTACTTAGTCGTTAGACCAAAAAATCAAACCGTTATTGGAATAAAATGGGGTTTTAGAAATAAAAGAGATGAAAATGGAATAATTGTGCATAACAAGGCTAGATTAGTAGCCCAATGTTACAATCAAGAAGAAGGTATCAACTTTGAAGAAACATTTGCACCCGTAGCAAGATTAGAATCCATTCGGATGCTTCTTTCATTTGCATGTTACAAAGGTTTTACACTTTATCAAATGGATGTTAAAAGTGTATTTTTAAATAGTTTCATTCAAGAAGAAGTTTTTGTTAAGCAACCTCCCGATTTTAAAGATCACAAGTATTTTGATCATGTATTTAAATTTAGAAAAGCTCTTTACGATTTGAAACAAGCTCCTAGAGCTTGGTATGAAAGGTTGATCAAATTTCTTCTCTCAAATGATTTTTCGATTGGAAAAGTGGATACTACACTTTTTATAAAAATTCATAAAGAGGATATGTTCATTGTTTAAATTTATGTTGACGAAATTATCTTTGTCGCTACAAATATTCATCTTTGTGAAAAATTTTCAAAATGCATGAGTAAATAATTTGAAATGAGCATGATAGGTGAGTTAAAAAAATTTCTTGGCCTTCAAATTAAACAAATAAAAGAAGGAATTTTCATAAATCAAAACAAATACATATTATACATGCTTAAGAAATTTGACATACATGATATCAAGCATATGGACATACCAATGAGCACATCTCTAAAGCTTGATAAGGATGAGCAAGGTACATCCGTGGACGTCACAAAATATCGAGGTATGATCGGATCCCTTCTTTATTTAACTGCTAGTGGGCCCGATATTATGTTTAGTGTTTGCCTATGTGCTCGCTTTCAATTTAATCCTAAAGAATCACACTTAAAGGCTGTAAAAAGAATTTTTCGTTATCTAAGTGGTACGAGAACTTTAAGACTTTGGTATTCAAAAGGCACTCATATTGACTTAATTAATTATTCGAATGCCGATTGGGCCGGATGTAATGTTGATCGTAAAAGCACTGACGGAAATTGTTACTTTTTAGGCTTTGCACTTGTGTCTTGATCTAGTAAGAAACAAAATTCTGTTGCACTATCCATCGTCGAGGCAGAATATATCTCAATCGCTAGTTGTTGTGCACAAACACTTTGGATGAAACAAACTTTATGTGATTATCATTTGATTTACGATCATATACCTATTTTATGTGATAATACTAGTGCCATTAACTTATCTAAAAATCTCATCTTGCATTCACGAACTAAACATATTGAAATTCGTCACCACTTTCTTCGTGATCATGTACAAAAGGGAGATATTGAATTAGAATTTATCAAAATTGATGACCAATTAGTTGATATTTTTGCCAAGCCTATAGCACATGATCAATTCTCTCATATTAGAAGATGTTTAGGAATTATTAACAAAAGTAAAGTAATATAAGTTTAAGTTTTTATCACTAATGATTTTGCATTCCATAAAAAAAAATAATAATAATAATAATTTGCCGGATGACTTCCGATCGACCGAAAGAGGTCTACCGAAAAACCAGAGTTTTTGAGCCACACAAAAAACAAAAAAATAAAAATAAAAATAAATTGACGTCCGATCGACCGAACCGACGGGTTTTTTGGGTTTTAAAACCCTTTCTTCTTCATTTCTCCTCCATTTTTTCTCACTTCTCTTCTTCTTCCTCTTAGATCTACCTCAAATCTACAACTTTTTCTTGAAATTTCCACAATATTTGCAAAACCCATCACTTTTTCTTCTTCAAACTCTTAAAATCTCCATTTCTTTCCAACTCCAGCTCATCATTCTCTCCTTTCACACGGTCGACCGTGTTATAAAGTTTTTTCCGCATTTAAATCATCATGCCTAGAGTGAAAATGCCAGAAAAGAAGCCAAGGAGGGAGAGGCTACCAACTCCTTCATCAGAGGACAAACCCAAAGTGCCAGAAAATCACTTTGATAAATCTCTCATTCTTATAGGTAAGACTGTAGATTTTGACGATTTTACACTTCAAGCACCTGCATTTCATATAGCAGTGTTCTTTGAAAGCATGGGTTGGACTTCCATTGCATCCATGGAAGAAAATGCTTATCCTAAGCTTATGCAAGAATTTTACAAAAACATGGTTTATATTCCTCGTCCAGGTAGTATTTCTTGTTTTTCTCAAAGGTAAACGAATTACCATTACCCATGCCCTTCTACGTTCTCTTCTTGAGTTAGAAGATTGTTCAAATCAAGTGTTTTGTCATATGGCTCATCCAACCTTTGAAGGTTATAATCCTATTGTTGCATGACGTAGAGTGATCGGAAAGAATTTTGAACACCCGATAAAACTTAGTTCAAATCAATTAACTTTACCTTGTAAGGTTTTACACAACATCATCGCCCATATTATTCTACCTAGGAAAGGTCATCTCGATGAAGTAACTCACTTTGATTTATTCCTTCTTGACTCATTCTTAGTCGAACGAAAATTAGACTTTCCAACTATTGTTATTGGTCACATGAAAATAGTCCATTCCGCCACTCGCATAAAGGCCTTACCATTTGGCATGCTACTCTCTAAGATCTTTAAATATTTTGAAATTTCTCTGAATGGCGAAGTCTCCGTTTCTCTCTGTCCCACTGACTCTATTAACATTCATACTCTTAAACGAATGAAAATTGTCAAGGAGCATGGGCAATGGATGACCCGTACTAAGGGGTTTGATCTAGATTCAGACCCTTCAACCTTACCCTTCGAAGGAAATGATGAGGAGGAAGATGATCAGGCCGACGACACACCACTCGTTCCCAGTCCTACACATGACATTCCGGGATCAAGTGCTCCTCCACCTTCCGGTCGTTTTATTTTTACCGAGGATCACTACAATCTTCTCAATGGACGGCTTAACTCTCTTACCTCATCTATCGACGGGCTTGCTGGGATGCTTCACCAATTGCAAGTTTAGCAAGACACTATACAAGCTCAACAAACGACGATGCAGGCTTAGCAAGATGCTTTCTATACTTATTACACTGCTCAGCAGGAAGCCATGCAAGCTCAGCAAAATGCCTTTTATGCTCGGTTTGATGTACTTTTCCCGCCACCACCTCCTCCGGAGTCTTAGATATAATTTTATGCATTTGTATTGTACTCCTTATGTAGATCTAAACTATTAACCACTATTGCCTTTAAATTTGCTTATGTTGATGTCTAAACTATTTTTATGCTTTGTATGTTAAATTAAGGGGGAATGTTGTATGATTTTATATTGCTCTTAAATGCTATATCTTTTTGCTTATGCCAAAAGAGGGAAATATGGTGAGTTGATTATACATGATTGAACATAAAATATATGTCTTTAATATATGGTCATGATTTGTAAAGGATAGGAGAAATATATTACATGATAAATTTTTTAATGCATATTTTTTTATATAAATTGTTCAATTTATCTTGCAAATCATCTTGTTTGTCATAATCAAAAAGGGAAAAATTGTTGACATATGGTCGACTTAATCCTCAATATTTTGATCATAACAAACAAGATTATTTTTATTTCTAACAAATTCATTTTAGTAATAATAGTTCAATTTTCAAATTAATCATGTATTATCGGATTTCAAATGAAGATCAAAATATAAGCCATGTATTCAAATCAAATCATTCGAGACAAAAAGCTTAAGAGATAAATGCCAAAAAAAAAAAAGATCAAGACCAAGATTGTGAGAGACGACATCAATGAAAGATCAAGACGAGGCATGCTTCGGAGCAAAGACTTGATTTCTTAGTCAAAATGTAAAGGTACTAATACTTTGATATTTGGCAAAAAGTAGTTAAGCTCAAAATCTTGCTATGCATTAAGATAATTCGAATGCAACCTTTTTGATCAAACATGAAAATGACTTTTAAAAATGATATATGGATTTTAAAGACATTTTTATTATGAAAATTTAGTTAAAAATATTCTCCAAAAGTCCATGTACTTCAAAACTTTCAAATAAGAACAAACGAGGCCAAAACGTGAAAAGACCGCACTGCCGAGGCAGTCAACCGCCTAGAGAGGGGATCGACCGGCCATGAGAGGCGGTCGACCGAACTCCTACAACGGTCCAAAATTTGACCGTTCTGACTTCTGATTTTTACTGTACAAACGACTATATTGGTCTTCCGGACAAGAGGCGGTCGACCGGACGAGTTATCTGCAAATTCAAATTTTTTTAACGTTTTGAACTCTATAAATACCCCAACCTCTTGCATTAATAATTATCACTTCCAAGAGCATTAAATTGAGATACTTCAAGTTTTAACTCTCTACTCCTTATTTATCTTTATCAATTCACTCACTTTTGGAAAACTTTTGATTGAGTTTACTTTTAAAAGTCATTGATGAAAGTTTTTCAAACCTAACACTTGAGCTTTACTTATTGCCATTCATTAAAGTGTTAGTCTACTTTTCTCTATTGTACTCAACTTTGAATATATCTTTATTGTGGGAGAAGATTCCTTTTTTGTAAAGCTTACTTTTGATTGAATTGTGGGTTGTGTTGAAGTCCCGAAAAGTTCAACGATTGTAAAAGGATTGGTGCTCCTTGCTTGTAAGTCACCGGAAGCATTGTAAGGGTTGGATTGCATCATAAGTCAATCAATATAGTGAAAAAGGCCTTTCTCGTGACGGAGAGCTTGGTAACGGTGGACGTAGATCATGATTGGATCGAACGTCCTTTATTGCGGAAGCTCTCTTGAAAGATCTTCAAATCGGTGATTTTCGAGCTCAGTCCAACTCACCTTTCTCAACCAACAACCAGTTCAATTGACTCCAAATCGCAACCAATTGATTCACCTCAGTTGCTATTCAATCTTACCCACGTAGGACAAGAAAGGATGATGATTTGTGGCCACAAAGGCTAGAAGAAGACACCACAAAGGTATACTATAAAGGAACCACTAATTGCACACGTTATACCAGCGTTCTGGACACCTTTTTTCTCACACAAACGGGGGCAGCCTGGATTCACTTCCTCTTCTCTCAAAATCACACAATCATCTTTAGAAAGTGGCTAGGGTTATAGCCAAATATATACTCTAGCGTTAGGCTTTAAGTTGGGCCATTAAAGGGGTAAACGGGCCAATATTCAAGCCATTCATAAGGAATACAATTGGACCGGGTGTAACTCATGGACTTGGTTATTGGACTTATTTCATTCATCGGCCTATGCCTATGAAATAATATTAACCCGCGTTAACATCATAGCCTGAGATTTATTGGGTATCAAAATCCAACAAATCTCCACCTTGATGCCCAATTAATCTGCAAGCAATCAAAACACACAGTTAGCAATTGCATAATCAAGGTAGTCCAATAAAATTGGAATAACAGACCTTACCTCATATTTCGAACCGAAACACATACCATACTTGCTCCATGTACTCACCAGGTCTAAGGTCAAGAACACCCAAGTAGAAACAAGTATTCACAGTGAACAAACAATCATGCGATGAAGATACATATAGGATAACACACACAAATCTTTTCAAAATCACGTTCACGCAGAACCACAGATTAACACCTAGTTAATCAACACACGGTCATGCACATATGCAACAAATGCATAAATGACCCCATGAAAAATCTCACAATACTTATCCTATCCCATTCCGTATTACTCCCACCTCGAGAACACATATCTCCTCTCATCGCCCACCATGCTCACTAAACTAATCACTTAATTTATGTCTAACTGACAAGTCACAATAGATCCTAAGCTCTGGGATAATCCTCTATCACCACATCACTTCTCCCAACCTACGTGGATAATGAGACTCCACCTTATAGAAATGATAGAAGTGCCTCTCTCACACTCCACCCGTATAGGGCCTCTTTCACAGATAAAAGATTCTACATATTTGATCACATCTTCACTCGTGATCCAAATGTCATACTCCACCTTACCAAAAGGCATCCAACTCACTGCTAATGCATCTCAAACTCACTATGGTAAAACAACACCTTTCGGTAACCACAAAGGTTCTCCAATCACCAAAGCTCCAAAAATCCACAAAGAAAATGGTGAAAGTGGCACTCACAAAGAAAAATCGAAGAAAGAGTAGGTTACTTCACAACACTCACAAATGAGGTTCACAAAGATAAAGAAGGTAACCCTAACATGGCTGCCTCACATAATCTCACAAACTACACAGGCTCACAAAGATAAAGGAGAGAAACGGCTGCCCAACTTTCTTCTCACTACCACACTCTCACACCACCCACAGAGCAAATAGAGTATGCCACAAAACTTAACACACTATGCATGTAAAACATATTACACAAAGTAATAAGTCACTCTAATTCATGCAATTATACACATCAAACATATTGAAAGTGTAATATCAACATTAAAACAGAATTAAGTGACCACATACATGAAAAAAGGATTACACATAGATGCAATGCAGTAACCAAGTTTATTCTCTCAATAAACATCACTAGGATCACTACTCGACCTTAAAGTCACATTCGCCTCGTCTCTATTCTCATCTTTCCTTTTATTATCATCTTAGGGCAATTTCTTTCAACTATGCCCAAATTTTATCACAGTTAAAACATATTTTATTTTTTGTCTTAGACCTATACATGCCAACAATGTCAAATAATGATCACAAGCAAAATACTAACACATAATTTACACAGAACGGTCAAGTAAATTTTCCTAAGGTCACATGCAATTCTATCGTTGTAGAAAAATTAGTGACAAATTCACATATAATTTAAGATAATTAATTAACATATAATTTTTAGGTCTAGCAACAGATAATGGTTACCCCTTCACGGTAATCCCAAACCTAATGTCATCCTACATGATGACTTCAAATGAGAAAAATAAATAATTACCATAAAATATTTTAACTACAATAATAAAAAGTAAAGAACACGATACCGAGCGGACCACGTCTAAAGGTCCGTAAATATTGAGAGTTACGAATTTATCACTTTAAGACCACCATTATTTGTCCTAAAGTCTCTGGAAACTATAGCAATCAAAAAATCACGATCGAGTCCCGAAGACCCGAAGAACAACGCTGTCCAGATTCTATTGCGTACCCTGAAATAGAAAACTTTCAACAAGAAAAATGTCAGAAAATAAGAGGAAAAACTGCCTGAAGGGATCATCGCCAAACAACGCTCCACGCGCCCGCACGCGTCGGTTCTTCCCTCTGCGCATGGGCCTCATGTGCCACCGTCGATTGACACGCGCTGCCCTACAAGGTTCGCCTCCTTCTGTACGTCACGTTAGTGGTCTCTGTTTCCCAAAACTCATTCTGGATTGATCAGAAAATGCAAAAAGTGGAGACTGATTTTGACAGTTTTTGGAGAGCTTCTTCGATCTGATTTCTGCTGCGATTTCTAGACTTTTTGGTATGTTTCACGAGCCAAAACCACCACCTTGAAGCTCTAATACCAATTTTTACGAAAGATCTCTTGAAAGATCTTCAAATTGGTGATTTTCGGACTCAGTTCAACGCACATTTCTCAACCAACAACCAGTCCAATCGGCTCCAAACCACAACCAATTGATTCATCTCGGTTGCTATTCAATCTTACCCACATAGGACAAGAAACGATGATGATTTGTGGCCATAAAGGCTAAGAGAAGACACCACAAAGGTATACTACGACGGAACCACCAATTGCATACGTTATACCAGCGTTCTGGACACCTTTTTTCTCACACAAAGGGGGGCAGTCGGGATTCACTTCCTCTTCTCTTAAAATCACACAATCATCATTAGAAAGTGGATAGGGTTATAACCAAATATATACTCTAGCGTTAGGCTTTAATTTGGGCCATTAAAGGGGTAAACGGGCCAATATTCAAGCCATCCATAAGGAATACATTTGGGCCGGATGTAGCTTATGGACTTGGTTGTTGGACTTATTTCATTCGTCGGCCTATGCCTATGAAATAATATTAACCCACGTTAATATCATAGTCCGGAATTTATTGGGTATCAAAAACCCAACATCCTTATTACATCGTTTGCATTCTCTTTTCCCTTCCTCTTATTACTTTTGTGTTATCTTGTTTATTCATAGTTATTTGCTTTAATTTGCGTTTATTTTCGAAAAAGTTTCAAATAACCAATTCACCCCCTCTTGGCTAGTTGTTCTTGGGCTTTTAGACATGAAATAAATAAATAAATGGATAACAGAATCATTTACCACTGGTGAATGCACAAGTCATGCCCATTGGAAAAGTAACAAAAGCAATGAACAATCCCAGCAAACAATATTTCACCAGATGCTTCTGGTAATAGTAATAAAGGAGCACAAAACTGCCATTACAACAAAAAATTAACAAATAAAACCAATCAAATCCACAAATCGGAAACCCACTTCGAATATTTGAAACAATTTGCAAAAGAAATAATATTCATACCAATAAAAGGGGCAATAATTAGAAAAATGTTTGACGGCATAAATATAAAAACGTGCACCAGATCATACCCACATGATGGAGTATCGACCCAAATCGCAGAAGGATGAAGATAGTAGGTGTGGTCATTGATTGATTTTCTCGATGGTTTTCTTTCGCCTCTATCAAGAGAGAAACTAAGGGCTGAGGACAATTACACCCTCAATACAGTAAGAAAGAGAGATGAAGCAAGGTAATGGGGGTAGAAATGGTGAAATTGCGTGTGAAAATGGAGAAATACCTGCAGGGATGGTTGCATGAAGTGAAAAGGGAGGGGAAAAAAAAGTTGTACAGTAGAATACAGTAACCCCTCATTGCCATTTTTCTTTAAGGTTAGATAAACTACTTGTAATTGATTTTCTCTCCACATTCTACCCCTCTAACAGAGTTTGTTACAGTCCCAGTCTTATCCAAACTTTTTGATTCTTCTAGATTATGTTTATTTAATTAGGGACCAGCAAAATGTTTTAATTAACATGACATTGGTGTGTAATGAATGGATGAACAAGTTCAAATTTCATGTCTATAAATTATGTTTATGATTTAAATATATATAATAGGAGAAAAATATGACAAACATGAGAGAGAGGAAAAAAACATAGATAGAACAATGTTACAAGCACGAGAGAGAGAGAGAGAGAGAGAGAGAGAGAGAGAGAGAGAGAGAGAGAGTTAAGATTTTGCTGATTCATTTCTTCAGTAGAGCATCTATATCTAGAAGGATCTGTAGACATTGTCGTCTATTTTTCCACATCATCTTTACGGAGTCATAGACAATTTGTATTGAAGATAAATTTTATAATCTTCGTCTGCTTCTGCTTACATGACAATTTTTAAGCAATCTACGATTACATTGGAGATGCTCTAAAGCGTTATGATTTTGATCCAGTATTTTATTGCCACGTGGATAACCCACGTCATTGTCCTACTAATATAAAGGATTTTTCTAGTTGTACACCGGGTTTGACACCTCGGTGTACCGACCCCTCACAAGAGGGGGGACCCACGGCGAATAAAAAAATCGTGGGCCCCCCTCTTGTGAGGGGTTCGGTACACCGGGGTGTCAAACCCGGTGTACATGTAGAAGAACCCTAATATAAAAGAGGGATTTTTTTATGGCATTGTTCCTAAGAAATTGGGCCCATTTACTAGTTGCATCTTTATTTGTTTCCCTGTTTGCCTCTTTCTTTTCGCCTCTTTACAGTTTGCATCTTTACTTTTTTTTTCCCTGTTTGCCTCTCAATTTGACAGCTGCAAAGTGAAAAAAAAAATGACAACTTCCTCCACTTACCGATATCATCCACCCCTTTCGTGCACAAACCTTAGAAAGTTCTTCTGCCGAACTCTCTCTTCTCATGCAAAAGGGAGAGCTCAAAAACATGGCCAACCAACTTTGCATTTGATAGTATCAAACACAAGGACAGGGTTCTGTTCAACCTGACCTGGTTGAGTCAACACCGTTATGCTATTTTCTCCATTTTTCTAAGAGATTTTTAGTGTGCAAGATATCGTTGATCTTTTTGATCTGTAAATACATCTAAATGAATTATATTTCGAACTTCTAGTTCGAATTGTCTCTTGCGATCATCTAGGCAATATTATTATGCATTATGTATATGACTTTTTAGTTTTTTAATTCCTCCCCTAATGTTGAAAATAACTCAATCAAATTGACAAATAGCAAATCGTGTTATAAACTATCGTCAGTTAGGATTTAAGATACTTCATGAGGGTTTAAACTAAACTTGTATTCTCAACCTTCTTCATATTCCAAAATTTTTGCCGAAGATTAGGACCCATTTTTCGCATGGTAAATATTCGAATTGAAAAAATTATGTGTATATTAATGTTGTAGCTATTTGAGTTAACTTTTTAATGCATCTTAAATCGCCTCAATTGGATATCAGAAGAGAAAGTTATGACAAAAATAATGACGATTGTGTAGAGATAAAACATGCGTGCACGAATGCAACTTTTCTTATTCAATTGGAACTCTTTTGCAAACTAATTGAATGTGATTTTGAAAAAAAATTCGACTCCTATAAATACCTAATATTAGAACACATTAGGGGAGCTTCTATACCTCTCATACTTCAATATACATCAATTATTATCATCAAATGGATGTGAAATTCATGATTTTGTGAGAGAATTAAAGGAAACTTGCAAGAATTCAATTAGGTGAAAATTCAATTTTTATTTTTGGGCAAAGAAGAGAAGGTGTAAATGGACATTCATCAAGAAACTATTGAAGGGTTTGAAATTTCAATATTGATTTTCATTTTTTAAGTTTATCAATAATTCGAGATATGTCTTTTCACTTAAACATGTTTTCTTGTAATGTTGCAATGCTAGACTAAGTTTTTAATTTAGATGTAGATAACCATTTAGTATGAAAATTTTAATATAGGTTAAATATTTTGATGTCCAATAAGTTTTATTTCTTTGATGCTTGTTATTGTGTTTAATGCTTTTCAATTAATTGACTACTAATTGGAATGATTTGTGAATTTTACTGATTTCGAGAGAAACAATAGAATGGATAGCAACTATAAAATCACTGTAAAGTTCGATAGAGATAGAAATATATCGCTATATTTTGCATGATTTCTGTAGATGTTTTAGCATTTTTGATGCACGTTTTTATGTTCGTATTTTTCATAAAGATATAGAAAAGTTACATGGGAGGATCTATTTAATTAACATCAAGAAATGGTTTTAATTAACTTCGAAATATTGATAACAAGAATACAGATTGTCATGATACTGATTTGCACGAAAATGAATTTATAAGGGGGATTCAAAATGTTAATAATCATTTCACATAATTTTATATAAATCTTCATATTAATTGATCCTTGATTAAGTATATATTTTTCTTCGGGAACGATTACTTTTCATATTATTACTTGTTTATGATCCTGCACACTTGTGAAAAATTAAACGATCAATTGTCCCCCGATTTAAGATGCATTTTTAATTACAATTTGGTGGCAAGGATAACTTGCGCTTTGTCTACATTATCGAGAATCAATAATGCATCACAAACGAAAATTTTTGGCTCATCATTTCTTCCAAACGGCTAGGATTCATGGCTTGATTTGGTACATTTCGTTAAGAGATTGTCGAACAGGGCCACACGTATATTTCAATCTTTACATGTTATGTCATCATAATATTGCATGATGGATGTAACTTCACATGTCGAATGTGACCATAGCCCGCTCACGATTCAATGTTGCCCCCAAAGCATGTCTTAATCTAACCAACTCCCATAGCACAATTGTTAATTTACCATATGTTTTAATTTCATAGTTAAGGCACTTGTATTTAACGATGTAAAATAATCTAGTTAGCTTAGGCTGGCTTAATTTGAGATTCGATCGATGTACAACTTTATACGTATATTAGCCAGTTTTATAGTCATTTAAGAACACTAGACAATCACGTCGAATTATTGCATGTTTGCCAAGTTTAAGCAGACAATTCTTTTATTTATCCAAATTGAAAATATTGTAAATTGTTTATTTTGAAGGTGACATTTAACTTATTATCAAAGTTAATATTTTTTTAATTGCAAGTGATAAAAAATAGTAACTAATATAAAAGTAACTTTTAAGTTTAGCCAAACATATGTAGCTTATCCGAGTTATCATGTATCCTATCGTAAGAGAAAAACTACCAATACAAAGACGCAATTGATCATGTATAAGTTAATTATTACAATTTACTAAACTATTTCATCTAAATTTTAGTCGAGGTTTGGCACATATTTTTTGAAACTTATTTTTTTTCAAACTAATTTTCAGTCACACATTTAATAGAACCCACAATTTTTATCTACATTTAAACAAAATATTTTATTAACTTTTATTAAAATTTTCAAAAAATATTATTTTTATTTAAACCAGATAAGGACTCAAACTATTTAAGAGAGGACGAATTTGTTATTTTATTTTTGGCCTGTGATGCGCCACTTCATGTAAATGGTAAGTTCCACATTCTTATCAAATGCCTTCTATATGTACACAAATTTAGAAAATATTTGACAGCAAAACTTAATTCAAGTTATTTAATGCGTTCTAGCACTATATCGATTCACTTTATTTAATTTTGCTTTGATTGGAATTCTTATCATTGTGCCATTTGAGATGGATATGAACATCATAAACTAACTTATAAGTAATCGATACATATCAGTTCAACATATCAAAAATGCTTTTCTACATTTTTATAACTTTGTCAGGCTGAAGCAGCAGTAGGTACATCAGGTCATTAACTATGTTAGTAATACTTTGACGAACCATTCTACAAGTACACCTTTTTTTCACAGCACGCACGTACATGCAAGTGGACCCCACTTTTGTGAGGAAGTGTGAAAATTGATGTAAAAAAAATGATGTACAAATGACATTTTTGTACTTTGACAACCTCATCATTTGTCCCGATGGTTTATTCATAATTTAAAAAAGTACAATACTCCATGTACATACCCAACCCAAAGATACATTTCTACATTTATTTGCGTTCTATATTTTGTTGTTTAATATGCTTTTATTTTGAATTGGATTCCTTATCAACCTTTATTTATTTTTATTTTTTTCAAATTCTTTATGATACATGCAATTTGGTCTACAAAATTGATCACACGTGACGTGATTTTCCAACTCCTTGATTGAGTAATTTCGTTAAGGGTCCGTTTGATTGTAAAGATGGAATTGAATTACCTAGAAAATGAATTACATGGAATTGAATTATCTAGAATTGTTTTCCTGAGAATTGTAAATTATTGTGTTTGATTGGTATAATTTTTCACGTGGAAAATGTTGAAATAAAGTATTTTTTAATGGTCATTTGACTTTGTTTTACATGAAAATTGTCAATTAAAGGGAAATATTTTTTTACAATAATTCTTAGAATTGGTTTCCATTACCAACAAAAAAAAAACGAAAAAAAATAATAATAATCGCTACAGTAGGGTATATGGTGAGAATTCAAATTCCACTAAAACAAGGAAAATTCCAAGTTCCAAGAAATCCAAGAAATGCAATTCCATGGAAAATATAAGGTATCAAAAACCAAAAGTTGGAATTTCCAATTCCAATTCCATCTTTCTTTCTTTTTTTTCCATTTCCATGCTATCAAACACTCCCTAAGTTTATGAATTAAAATTTTATTCTAGACTTGATTATTGTCTAGACCTTCAAAAATGTTCCAAATTTGAAGTGGCACTTTCTCTGGGTACTGGGATGATGAAAAAGTAGATCTGATAAAATGGAATAGTTGGAAGAATAGAAAAGTCAATTCAATTTAGACACAAATGAGAGAAATTTAGCTCCTGTTTAATGAGAATTAAAATCAAAATTTTAATAAATTTTAATAAAAGTTGATGAAATATCTTACCAAAGAGATGTGGATCCTCAGAAATGTATGGTTAAAATGAAATATTAACTTTGACTTAAATTAAAATCTAAATTTTAATCTTTAGCTCAATAAATTTGAACCTTGACATAGTTTCTTTAATCTAGACATGCTCACCAAAGTGAGAATTAATAAATTAAACAAGAAAACTATTAGTAATAATTTATGTTAGATAATAATTTGGAAACTTGTTTGAGTTAAAATAAATATCTCAAAATGCTTAACTATAAGCCAATGTGAAAAGTGGGTTTAGAAGAGTCAACCCTATTAAATATAGAGAAAAATTAAATGACTAATTAGAAGACCAAAATTTAACAAAATTTCTTGTTGCAGGCTCCAATAATTACTTGTCTAAATATTAGATGCTGCCAAACTGCCTTGAAGGATGTTTTTGATCAATTCTCGTGCTCAAAGTGCTTAACTTTAGGCCAATGTGAAAAGTGGGTTTAGAAGGGTCAACCCTATTAGATATTGAGAAAAAATGAATGACTGATTAGACGACCAAAATTTAACGAAATGAAAATTTTCAAAGGTAGATGCCAGCATGCAAAATAACCTATTGTTTTCGTCTTTTATTCGGCATTTGGAATCATAGATATCGACCTATCTCAGCCTCGAAAAAACCGTGGTAGCCATCTAATTCAGTTGTGTTGTCTTTACCAAATTTATATCACTTCACCACGATGATTTTAATTATTTCCGAAAACAAGAAATTAAGGATCAAACCATTCTATGGATTGGGCTTGCTTAGGCCCATTTCCAGAGATTCATCCTTGTTAGGTTTCTTGGTTTCACCTTTGTTGCCACGATAAATGAAGTATAATATTAGCTGCATTGCTCCTAATCCACATCCAAAACCATTTGGCACCTGCATCATCATGGTCAATCTCAACTAATTATATTCTCATTTTGATTGAACCACATCGTCTAAAAACTTATGCTGATAAATAGAAAAGAAAGACAAATGAGAAAATTTGATGACAATTACCTACCGCAAGAAAAGGGTCCTTCCCGATTAGTCCGTAGATAAACCATGAAGTACCACATAAGAAAACAAAGAGGGACAAGAAGAAGGGCATGAACTCCACACTCTTTGTCTTAATAACCATCCTCTGCACATGTAAACTTCACATCAATAATGTAACTATTACCAATAGTTATCTAAACAACCCATATCAATTTTTTGACGCTGAATTTACGTGGCAGGCTTCTAGTCAACTTTGAGTGTGAGTTCAAGTCGACCAAAGAGTCTATACCCAACCGTCGAATCGGCTAAATAAGCTCATGTTTTTAGGTCTTTGTGCAACTGAACTCAAAATTGACTAGATATTGTCACACTCAAAATTTTATCTTCGAGTACAAGTTGACCAAAGATCTCAATCTGAAGGTTGAACATATTAACTAAGCTCCTATTTCATAGTTAAAGGTCCAATTCACATTGAAACTTGAGTAATAGACAATGATGCAAACTTTGAATGTTAGCGAGTTGGCCAAAGAGTTGAGGCAATGGTCAAATGGGTTAAACTTGTAATTCTTTGTTCATTTGATGCTCAAATTTGAGTAGGATGTCAGCAAATTTAACATTTTCATCATTTAACTAATGTTAGGGTACATTTTGTACAATGGAGTACTAGACGCGACTAGACCAAAAAATGAACAAAACGTGTCACGTGATTCTCAATCTCAATCTGTCTAGTCTCGACAAATTTACCGTACTAACATGCTACTTATAAACTGTAAAGATCTTACCATGACTGATAGAGGTGAAGCGTACATTGTGATAGAGAATATTGTAGCAGCAAATCCACAAATAAGCTTCCTTTTGTGCGAGTCATGGATGGCAAACAGAGAAACAAATGCCACAACTGAAAATACAGCAAGAATGACCACAAGCAGTCCAAATATCTTGGCCCTCTCTTTTTTGGGTGCAAATATTAGAAAAATGAGTACATAAAGTGATTCAATTGCTGCACCAGTGCCATTGATTATTGACACCAATATGTTGTTTGGCGATATAAATGGGAGACCATACCTGTTTAAATCAATCATTTGACCAGAAAAATTAAAAATCGAGTAATAGCACATTCAAGGGTAATTTAGTCAATTAGACTTCTCCTTTTAATAAAGTTGACTTTTGAAAATGAATATTAGGACTCAATATAGTATGATAACTTAAACGAGCTATTGAATTCTAGTGTTGGTGTCCAATAAAGCTAGTGACCATCTTACGGGATATATTAAAGCTTGTTTAGAAGTGCTTATATATGGTTTGAATTATAGTGGAGATGTAAATAGCACGTGTGAGTGTCTCGAATGTGTGAATCAAAGTATTGAGTGTTATAAACATGAGTCAAACACAGGCTAGGGAGAAGCCCCCCGCCTCTTAAATCAAAAACTATAATCAATATATACTTGCTTGAAGTTGACTTTTTAAGATTGAATTTCAGGACGCAATAATCATAGTGTAAAATTAAGTACCATGCAGAAAGCAAGCAGTTTAGCAATGTCATAACATAGGGTATGCCTGAGAACTGTTCTGTTGATCTTTTCATGACTATCCTCTTGAATGTAATCCTGCAATAAATTTGTAAAAGTTAAGAAAAATAAATAACAAGAATTTTTTTGATTAAAGACTCCTAAATACCTGAAAATAAATTTCAAGTAAAAAATGTTCACATGGGCAAGTTTTCTTTTCTTTTTCTTTTTCTCTTTAAAGGAAGGTGTGCGTGGTGATGGTGGTGATTAGGGAGATTTTTCCTCATAATTGAATCGAACTGGACCAAGCTAAGAGTTCATATTAGTTCTAGTTAAATTTGGATGAGAACCATATTCACTTGCTCATGGTTCTTACGTGTAACATTTTTCCATTAGTACTCCGGCCGGAACATGCGTGGACTTAGCGATTTC
Source organism: Olea europaea var. sylvestris (assembly GCF_002742605.1). NCBI lineage: Eukaryota > Viridiplantae > Streptophyta > Magnoliopsida > Lamiales > Oleaceae > Olea > Olea europaea. The sequence continues at coordinate 169,061 of NW_019228115.1, forward strand.
ATGGGGTCGAGAATACTTACGTTGGAGCCAAGAAGAGAAATAATCCAGTAGCATTTCCTGTTCATAAAAAAACAGATTCAATTAATCCCTCTTGAATAATTAAAGAAAGATATATACAATCACAATGAATTCTTATTCTCGATAAATTCAAACTCGACCACCGTCACTCCATTCTGCTAGAAAGAAAGATAAATGGAACTGGAAAATAGTACCAAAAACACCGAAAGCCAAATGCAGAGTTTTATTCATGTTTTCTCAAAGAATGAGATTATATCAATGTCCAATTCAGACAAAGGAAACACTTCAAGAAATGCAATAGAATTTTCTTGAAAGTGCAGAGACTTGTTTATGAAGCGGTGTGATGATGTAAGAATTTATGGGTAAACGGGTACGAGTCATATACAACCAGAAATAATAAGAAAAAAACTTTGCTTTTGCAAAATGCAATGAATGCAGCAGATTACGTCCCTATCCATCTATTTCTTGGGCTGGGTAATAAGAGAGTCGTGGCTTCTTCTCACCACCCCTTCACTCTCTCCCTCGGTATAAATATATTTTACAAACATTATGTGTGTCTCTGTATCTGAATCCAATTGTCTGCTACTCAATAATGTTCTGTATATAAATGCAAGTTAATGCATCGGTACAAGTGAAATAGATTTTGGCCTTATCAGAATAAATTGAAAACGGTTGCTGCTTAAATGAACTGCGTTTTGTCTAAAAGTTTAAACAGTTAATATTAGTATTGAGGAAATGAGTTGTGAGTCGTCCCCATGGGATTGACTCGACCCCTCTCTACTCTTAGTAGCTTAAGGGTTCGCGTCCATTCCTGAAAGGGTACATTTTTCTTTCGATTTATCTCTTGTAGTCATTTCCCAAATTCGCTGCAAGTATGTCCACGCCCCCAAACTGATTTGACTACTCCGGAAGGTTACTTGAGGTCGTGGGTCTCTGAGCTATAATAGTTAACAGTAATGTATTGACTCGATCAATAGCGGTAAACATGCAAATTAAGTATATGGCTTAAATGGATAAAACTCGTGCATGAAATTGCACTAAAAACCAGTGGAGTGCTTTAGAATGAAGATTTAGAGTCGAGAATGCAAGTTAATCAACTGCAGGATGATCTTGGAGATTATTTGTAAAGTAAGCATGCTTTGAACTAGAATAAAGATACTCACTGAATATGATCATCTTCCCACGTCAAGTTAGATTTATTTTTAATCCATATGTCACACATCCTAAATTTTATAAATGAGTAATGAATAATGCTACTGACTAAATTTTAAGTCAAGATTTTGTCTACTTTGATACTGTACTGTAAGGCAAATGTCACACAATATTAAAATGAGAAGCAAGAAATTGAAATCGACCAAAAGTAAACTGTGCAGAAAATTAAAGAATTAACACAAGATTTCTTTCGGCCTAAGTCCTGGAGGTTCGGCGACCACATCTAACGTCTACATCCCCCGTTGAGCATCCAACAAGTTGGATTACGCTCGGTTGCACTATAATAGCCAAAAATGGCAACGAAGGGTTACAAGAGTTCAACAAATACACTGAGATGAAGCAAAGATACTTATCTCTCAAGATCGACTCAAAACCTTCGAAGAATCACAAAGAAGCTTCACTGCGTCCCTCTCAAAACATCACAACAGAAGAGGACACAAACCATTACAGATAATCACTCAGAATATCTAAACGAAATCACTAAGACTTTCACATTTAAGGCCTCAAAATCAGAGATTTGAGCCACATAATCGAGCAGAACAAACCCTAACCAGAAGAGGGGTTTTCTCTCTCTCTCAAAGGCCAAGAGTCAAAACGCGTAGTGGAGTGATTAATGTGCCAAGTGAAAAGGCACGTTATAATGGAAGGTTCGAGATTCAATCCAACAGCCATGGTTCAGCCACGTGTCTCCATCGAGTTGAAAGTGTCAATTTAATAGAGTTGCATTTCCACAAAAACGACTTCACAGTATAATAAAATTCTGGAAGCTTACTACCATGGTTCGAATCTCACATGTACCTATCAGCACTGGCAACTTCAAAAATATTAGTCCAATTAAGGTATAGAACTACCACTCGTGTATCGTGGTCCAACAAATTTTCCAGAAGAGGAATGATATACAATAACTCAAAATAGCCAATTTTTGTGAATAAAATAGGTGAAATTGTGTTATCAACAAATTTAATTTGAATATATGTTGTGGGAATTGTAGATGTCATAAACTAATCAATTCACGAGTTTAAACTCACTATAAAAAAACAAAGGATTTCACAGACAAAAAAAATGCATCCGTGAAGTGGTCATCGAAAGGTGTTAATTTGCCATAGTGAGTTTGAGATGCATTAACAGTGTGTTGTGTGTCTTTTGGTAAGGTGGAGTATAGATGCCTAGAAGTACATGTTGGTTTGTACCGGGGATGTGGAGTGTGACATTTGGATCACGAGTGGAGATGTGATCAAATGTCTAGGATCCTTTATCTGGAAAAACACCCTGATCAGGTGGAGTGTGAGAGAGACACTTCTATCACTTCTGTTAGATGGAGACCCATTATCCACTTAAGTTGGGAGAAGTGATGTGGAGATAGAGGATTATTCCGTGGACTTAGGATCTATTGTGACTTGCCAGTTAGACATGAGTTGAGTGATCTGTCTAGTGAGCGTGGTGGGCGATGAGAGGAGATATGTGTTCTCGAGGTGTGAG
>NW_019228115.1:171977-177584 GCF_002742605.1 Olea europaea var. sylvestris
AATAAATTTCGGGCTATGATGTTAACGTGGGTTAATATTATTTCATAAGCATAGGCCGATGAATGAAATAAGTCCAACAACCAAGTCCATGAGCTATACCCGGCCCAATTGTATTCCTTATGGATGGCTTGAATCTTGGCCTGTTTACCCCTTTATTGGCCCAACTTAAAACCTAACCCTAGAGTATATATTTGGCTATAACCCTAACCACTTTCATATGATGTTTTGAGTGATTTTGAGAGAAGAACTAGTGAATCCTGGCTGCCCCCCTTTGTGTGAGAAAAAAGGTGTCAAGAAGTGTTCAGAACGCTGGTATAACGTATGCAATTGGTGGTTCTTTCATTGTATACCTTTGTGGTGTCTTCTCTTAGCCTTTGTGGCGTCTTCTCTTAGCCTTTGTGGCGATAAATCATCATCCTTTCTTGTCTTACGTGGGTAAGATTGAATAGCAATCAAGGTGAATCAATTGGTTGTGGTTTGGAGCCGTTTGGATTGGTTGTTGGTAGAGAAAGGTACGTTGGACTGAGCCTGGAAAACCACCGTTTGAAGATCCTTTTGAGAGAGCTTCCGCAACATTTTGGTCGAAAATGTCCAATTCCGACGGACAGAAAAAAGGTTGGTTGGTGAAACCCCCAATGGTAAATTTCCAATGGAAAATAAAATTGTTGACATTTTCGACTATAAAAGGTCTATTGAAATTTTTTGACAGTAACGTAGCGGAAGATTATAGGGAAGATGAACAATCACAAAATGAGAAAACTCATAAGAAAATTTTTATTGAATTCAAGAACTGTCGGCTCAAAGGGTTTACAATGTCTTAACTAAAAAAAACTTAGCAAAATTCGGAAAATAAAATAAAAAAGATATTTTTCCAAAAATAGAAAAAATATGAGATAACTACTAAGATGAAAATTCGTTATATTCAAGATCATCCTCCAACAAACGGAATACAAATCCGAATTTTATGGAAAAAGATATTGCAAAAACAAAAATTACTATAAATAACAAAAAAGGCCTAAACGAGAGCCTAAACGATGGATTTCCCCCAATCAAATTAGACTAGCAATTCGCCAAAAACGAACAAACCCGAAGTTATCATGAAATTAAAAATCATTATTTTGCCTTTCAAATGTCTCATTTCATCATAAACTTTAATCTCTTATACACTTCATCAGACAGTCAGCACATTCATCGGAAATATCCATCGGTGTCGTTGCCCTATTTTTAGTAGTGACTAGTTTCTAATTGGTGATACTCACTTTCATGTTAGTGCAATAATATTTTTGTAGAGTTTACCTAATTCAAGATCAACACTTAAAAGAGTTAAATTAATCGTTTACTCGAATAAAGAGTTTTTGATTTCAACGATGCATATTCTATTGGTTTGGTATAGTGCTTGATCACGACTTCACCATTCACACAATTTCTACGTGTTATCCATATGTTTATCTCACACTTTCAAGGTTGTTGATAATTAATTAGTTAGACCAACCCATTGGATAATATCTCTAAAGAAGTGTCCAACCAGACTCTTATTTGTTAATTTAGTCTGTTATGTTGATGCACTTGTTTGATGAGAATTAATCATATATGTCTACTCTGAGTGATACTGATCGAGTAGCGAGTTGACGAATTGACTCATAGGACGAATATTATCTACATCACTCTTTGCAATTTTCTTCCCCTTGTACGTCTTTTGACTTTTGGGGTACTTATCAATAATTAAAATTTTCAATTTCCCCTTTCACCCCTAGCAGTGCACATTGCTTTTCAATTAAAGAATAATTTTTCCAATATGCTTTTGAACTTGCAGTCAGTTAGAATTATATTCATAAACATAAAGGTCCATTAATTTATAAATTATGTGAAAAATTAATAATGTCTGTGGCCATAAGTGAACTATTAGCTTCACTGTAGTAAATATTGAGATACAACTATTTGTTAGATCCAACATCGATTTGGAGTTACAAACGTTTAGTTTGACAGAAATATGTTTCCAACACTTTTGTCTTTAGTATTGGAGCCATTCGACAAACATATCTTAGCGATATTAGTTAAATAGGTTGAACGAAGATTTGAACTTGAATCAAACTTGAAGTTGGCAACAAGATTTCCTTGTAAAATTCACCGTCCAAAATTTTCTAAGTTCAGGATTTCATGCCATCTATTGATTTATTATTTCATATTCAGTACATAAGTTGATAATTATTGATGTTACTTTTGTTATTCAATGGTGAAAATGCGACAAGTCCCATTCATTCTTCTCTTTGAAAGTCTGTATGAATGAACGAAAGATACCTAACAAGTGACAACACTCTAATTATGAAGGATATTTTCTCTATTGTCTTAATTATGAAAAAATTGACCAGCTTACAACTCTCTAATTATAAAGGAGATTTTGTCTATTGTCTTTATTAAGAAAAATAATTGGCTTTTTCCCATCCTACTTTTTGCTCCAAAAGTTTATATTAAAAGAAAATTCTAGAGGTTACGGTTATTACTAATGATGGAATGTTCTTAAACGTGCGTTGGTACTCTTAAATTAGATGGAATATAGAATGAAAGACTAACAAATTTGATATTGGTCACATATACTATTTTCAAAGCCTATATTAAAGTTCCTAATTACATACTAATTTACATGAAAATTATTTAACCCTAATGAGTTGGTTAAAAAATGAAAGAAGAGATAAATTCCCTTTGAGCCCTCAAAAGAAAATAGAAAACCATTTAATTATTGAACTTTCTCAAGCCTATATCAATGAATACAGAATACCTCCTTACTTTTAATTGAAAAGCATTAAAGATAAGACCTTTGCTTTTTTATAATCTAACAATTTGTGCCAAACAGTCCACTAAGGATGCCATTTTCTTGGACACGATAACGTGTGACCTTAAAGAACAATCTTTATAGGTGGGATACCTACGTTGTTATATTATTGTCTAGACCTTCCAAATTAGAAGGTGCACTTTGTGTACGTAAAAGTAGTATTGGGGAAAAAGTTAAAATAAAATGGAGTGACAGAAAAAATAAAAATAAAAAATCCCAAACATCTTGCTCTTACCGGCTTGTCGATGAAAATGGACTTACTACAGGAGATATTCGTGTTACTTCATTTTCACTAGTTTGTACAAGCTCATGCTTCTACGATCTCAATATGTATTTTCTTGAATGATGAATTATTGGAAGAAAAAAAGAAGAAGAAGAAGATTGAGCAGGATTAAAGAAACTAGATTCATGTTTGATATATTCGACCTACAATATGATTCTTTAATCCGAATGTGCTTAACAAAGTGGAAGTTGATAAATCAAGAAAGAAAACATTTTGAAATAATGTAAGTTACACTACAAATTACATGACTCAATCGAGACAAAATGAATATCTAAAAAGATTATCTATAAGTTGTGTACGTAAAAATAAAAAAAAATAAAATTTTTTTTTTATTTTAAATGTGCTCACTCTGCATGGTGTCAAAATTATATTTATTTTGGATTAAAAAAGAACTTATTCATTTTATATACATACCTATTAGATTCATTTTCCAAGGAAAAAACTAGATCTCCCGAAATCAAAACACACACGAACAGTTTTTCTACGAAGATGTGATTGATATGCAATGGATGCAATACGATTAGAAGACACATAGTTATAGCCTCGCTCTGTAGGAAATTTTTGGGAGGCAGGTTAGAAATTAAAATATTTTCATTTTCATCCCGTTTCTCTATTTTCTTACTAAATTTTTTATTTTATCACTACAATTTTAAATTTAAAAATAAAAAAGATTAGTAAAGAAAAAAAATAAAAAATAAAATAAGAATAGCGACGTAACGTTTTATCATTTCTAACTCAACTCTACTGCTGACAATGATGTAAATTGACTATCAACCTACTTCAACCTCAAAAACCCAGACCGGCCTATCAATTCCCATGTGTTCTCTTTACAAAATCAACAAATTTTCCAAATATTGGGGTGGAGAGTTCAAGATTTTCTGTTTTCTCCACTAAGGAATGCCAATATTCTCAGCATCTCAATTTCAGTATGCCAATTTTGGAGTGTGGCCCCTCAAATTTGGAGCAGAGGTCAAATTCTAAGGTCCACACAAAAAGTAACTCTCATCAAATTCAGTTCAGCAATGAAAGAGGACACATATATAACATTAGTGCAAGATCATATTTTTAAATTTTGAATAAGATCACATTAATATTGTCAAAACTCATTTCTGCCTTGTTTACTATAGAAAAAAAGGAAAAATAAAATGGAATAAGATCACAAACAGAAGATGGTACACTTTCACCATTTCTACAATATGCATTGTGTAATCCAGAATGGAAAAAAATTAAAGAGAAATGTATGAACAAAGAAAAAATGTTTGCGAGAATTCTTGAAAAGCATAAACAATAGGATCGACTTTGGGGATGACAACTAGGAGTTCTCTCGAGTACTACTCAAATTACAATCTTATCATTGCTATTCTTTGATGTGCAAGTGCAAAATCCTCGCTCTAAACTAACCTCATATACAACTTTGTTCTTTGTATTTTTTAAGAATAGAGAGAAAGTTTAGATTACTGTAAATTACTATACTTATATTCATGCTAAAATCGGTTGTACGTGGAAGGGGATTTGTTAAACTCTAATAGAAGCATGGGAACGAAGAAGAAGAAGAAGAAGAAGAAGGTGAAGAAGAGAGGGTTTACTTGCAATTGGTAATGACAATTGAATGGGTCGGGATTTATGTTAGCTATAATCTGAAGAAGAATGGAAAAGGCCAGTCTTCACGAAAAGTGATGAAGTTTTAACTCCTGCATTTTGATGAAGATTGATGTTGAATTATTAATACATTATACCAACTCCTCCTTAATGGTATCTGTATATAAGCCATACTGATTGGAGTCATCATTTACACCAAGAGCTAGCACATATTGATTAAATTAATACCTTCAATCTTTCTAAACACCCTTTTAAACAAAGCATAGATCAAACAAATGTGCAGCTTGAAGAATTCAAAGCCCAAGAATAACTTCTTTAAAACTGGATTCTTTAGTAAAATAAGACACATTATCAAACTCCATTTATAAACTCCCCTTTTCAATTATAAAAGCAAAAATAACAAACAACAATAAAAAATATCGAGTGAAATATATTAAATCTAGAAAGTTAGGGTTTGAACAAGAATTTCAACAACTACAAAAATTTTGAAAAAAATATATCCAAAATTTTTTGTGGCTCACTTGATCCCATATGACGACATGTATGTCTGCCCTTGATCATAGTAATCACTAGCTTAATTTGAATTGAAAATTATTTATGAAACAAGTGAGACTCATAATATAAGAAATAAATTTAATAAACATTTGTGGGTTCAAAGAACATTTAAACATTCAATTATTTTGTTTTATTATGTAAGACACGGATCAGTTCACACCAACCTGTTGGACTCTATAAAATGTGTGATTGATGAATGTTAATCAATTCAAATTCTAGTAATTTGTCTAGTTAGTTCAATATAGTATCAAATGATGTGTAAGTTGTAAGTTGAAATTTATTTATGAGAAAAATCATGTGTTAGACTTGTACTATAAATAAATTTGACATCCATGGAAAG
>NW_019228115.1:181623-203518 GCF_002742605.1 Olea europaea var. sylvestris
AAGTGATATATATGTGACGGTTAGTGATTTGTTGTATAAGGTAATAAAAAATTAGCACATTGATGTATCAAATCACTAATCGATACATGTATGTCACATAAGACTACTACGATAATGAGTGTGTTGTGATTTGAGCCCGATTCTTTATGCTCCCATAATTTTCAGCTAAAGACGTTTTATGGAAATGCGATTTTATAAAGTGATCTTGACACTGGATGCTGACACTTGGTACATCATGAACCATTGGATGAGTCAATTGGTCTTGGTGATATAAATACCCTTGGACGATTCGTTTGGCCTTAGATTTTTCTTCTGCCTTTTATTTTCGAGAGAGTTCGTCTTCTCTGAGTGGCTAGGGTTTTCTGATTTGCCATTATTTTTGAACATCTCACTCGAAATGATATTTTTGAGAGTTTAGTCTTGAATGCATGTGATTTCTTGTGTGAAATCTGTAATAGTCGTGAGAACTAGTGTTCTGGGTTCATGAAGTCAAATCTGCAGTTTCTTGTGTGATTCAAGTCAGATCTGTTGATTCTTTGTGAAGAGATAAGTCTCTTATACTGTATTTTGGTATTGGCTAAACATTTGTAACCTTCATTGCCAGTTTAAGGCATTATAGTACAACCGAGCAATATCCGTTCTTGAATGGATGCTCAACAGGGGACTAGGTGTTAAAAGGGTCACTGAACCCCTGGGGCTTGAGCCGAAAAATTTCTCTATGTTCAGTTTTACTTTTCTGCAAGTTTTATTTGTCTGTTATTAATCGATCCTTAGTATCTTGTGTTTAATACCGTGTTTGGGCTTTTCAGTGGTGTCAGAGCACTAAACTGGGGACAAGATACCTGGATCTTGGAAGGAAGGCACTCATCTGTTCCAGATCTAAAAAATTTTGGAACTGCTTTTAAGCAGGATAAAGGATATCGAGTTTTTACAACTCGATGGGTGAGATCTTTCTGAATCTTTTGGAAAATTTATTTCTAAATTCGATTTATGGATTTTTTCCTTTGACTTACCATACACTAAAAACCCCCTATAAAATATTCTTTGTCCAAAGGCTCCTACGAGACCTTGGGAATCTGAGATAAATCCAGTACGGGTGTGTATCTGGAGGGTCTTTAAAGGAGAAATCACTGAAACATAATTCTGTGATCTCTGATATTGTATTCCTCATATTGATTTTGACTGCCTGTCTTTCTGTGTTAAAACTTGTGACACTATTGTATTGTTATTACACAAAAACTTGAAATTAATTGTTCCTTGTATTCTTGATTCATATCTAAGCACTCTGTATTATATTAATATGGCTACTGCTAAGTTTGAAATTACTCAATTTAATGGAAAAGGTGATTTTAATATGTGGAGTCAAAAGATGAAAGCCATACTTATGCAAATGAGATGTGCTAAGGCATTAGATGATAGTTGGCCTCAAGCTATGAATCCTGTTACGAAAACTGAACTTGAAGAAGTTGCCTAGAGTACCATTTTCTTGTATCTTTCTGATAATGTGATATGAACCATTGGGGAAACCAAAACTGCTTCTGAACTTTGGACTAAACTTGAAATCCAGTATGTTACTAAGACTATCCCAAATAAATGCTACCTGTTAAAACAGTTCTTTTCTTTTAAAATGGACCATTCAATTGATTTGAATGAGAACTTGAATAAGTTTACGAAGTTGACCCAAGACTTAGCCAATTGTGATGAAAAACTTTCAAAAGATCAGTTGGCTGTAGTTCTGTTAAACTCCATTAGTGATAGATATAGATACATTAAGGTTGCTCTTGAATATAGAAGGGATGAACTTACTACTGATGTGATTATAAATGCCTTAAGAAATAAAGCATTGGAAATCAAATATGAAACTAAGGATAATCACAGTGGTGATACCCTTATAACAAAAGGAAAGGGGTTGAGTAAACCAAGTTATCACTCTAAGAACATTAATGAGAATAAAAACAAATGGAGTGAAAAAGCCAAATCCAAGAATAAGGCAAAAGGGAAAAAATGTTTATACTGTGGAAAACAATGTCACTTTATTAAAAAATGTTATAAAAAGAAAAATGAGCTGAAAGAAGCTGAGGGTGAGAATGCTGCCTTAGTATTCAATAAGGATAAAACCGAAGATGGATTAGTCCTTGATAATGTTGAAAAGAAGCTAAAGAATGAATGGATTCTTCACTTTGGGTGTTCCTTCCACATGTACCCAAATAAGAATAGTTTTCTTGACTTTGAAAAGACAACTGGTGGGCAGGTTATAATGGGAAATAATATGACCTGTAAAATAAGTGGAATATGAACCATAAAACTGTTGTTAGAAAATGGAAATGTCCTAAATTTGAAAGGAACAAGGTATGTTCCAAACTTAGAAAGAAATCTGGTGTCTCTAGGAATACTTGATGATATGGAGTTTGACATTAAAATGGGTCAAGGACATATGAAAATTCTTATGGGAAATGACTTGGTCATTAGTGCCCTTAAGAGACATGGTCTCTATTTTCTTGAAACAAAACCTTTACTTGGTTTGACTGCTGCTGCTTTAACTGATAACTTTACTTTTGCAAAGTTGTGGCATGAAATGTTAGGCCATATTGGCAAGAAAAGTTTAAAAGCTTTACAAAACAAAGGAGTTTTTGAAAATCAAAATTTTGGTGAAATTGGTATTTGTGAAAAATGTGTGATAGGAAAACAAGTTAAACTTCATTTCTTATCTGGAATTCATAAGTCTAAACAAATACTTGAGTATTTGCATGCTGATTTGTGGGGCACAGCCTCGGTGACTACTTTGTCTGGCTTTAAATATTATCTTTTAATCATTGATGATTATTCAAGGAAAATTTGGATTTTCTTGTTAAAATCAAAAGATGAAACTTTTTCTATCTTCAAGGAATGGAAAATTCAGATTGAAAATCAAATTGATAACAAAATAAAGATCCTATGAAGAGACAATGATTTGTAATTTTGCAATTATGAATTCAATATTTTTTGTAAAGAATATGGCATAGCAAGACATAGAACAGTTACTTATACCCCTCAACAAAAGGGTATAGCTGAAAGGATTAATAGAACCTTATTGAATAAAGTAAGATGTATGCTTCTGAGTTCTGGTCTGCCTAAACTATTTTGGGGTGAAGCAGTAAAAACTGAGTTAATAGAACTCCAACAAGTGCTCTGAATTATGATATTCTTGAATCTGTAAGGTCTAGAAATCCTATTGATTATTCACATTTTAATTTTTTTGGATGTGCTGCCTATGCCCATCAGAATATTGGAAAGTTAAAACCTAGATTACTTAAGTGTGTTTTTCTAGGCTATGGTGAAAATGTAAAAGGGTACAGATTATGGCTTTACAAAGAAAAGGACTATAAAGTAATTGTTAGAAGAGATGTAGTTTTTAATGAATCTATTATGCCATGTTTAGAAGGAAAGGAGAATAATCTGACTAAAAAAGATGTTCAGATTGAGGTGGAGAAATTTCATAGTGAAACCGATTCTCATGTTCCTACCTTAACTGAACTTGATCAAAATGAAAATAGTATCACTGCTGAAACTGAAAACAATCAATCATCTAATATTAATGAACAAATTGATTTTGCAAATCTTTCCCTAAATGAATATCAGTTAACTAAAGATAGACAGAGAAGGCAAATTAGAATACCTACTAGATTTGATTGTGATGATTTTGTTTCACTGTTTACCGATCAAGAATAATTTGAAAATGAACCAAGCTCTTATGATGATGCCATTAATTGCAAAGATGCTAAAAATTGGATAGCAGCAATGAATGATTAATTTTCATCTCTTCTTAAGAATAACACTTGGAAATTGGTAAAGAGACCTTAGGATCAAAAGTTAATCGATTGTAAATGGATTTACAAGATAAAAGAAGGAGAGGGAGGAAACAAAAGTATAAGATATAAAGCAAGATTAGTTGCTAAGGGTTTTACACAGAAAGAGGGTGTAGATTACAATGAAATTTTTCCCTATTATTAAGTACACCATAATCAGATGTATTCTTGCCCTTGTTGTTTAGTTTAAATGGGAACTGGATCAGTTAGATGTTAAAAATTCCTTCTTCTATGGTGACTTAGATGAAAAAATTTATATGAAACAACCTTTGGCTTTATAAAAGGTGATTCTGAAAAAGTTGTATGTCTTTTAAAGAAATCTTTATATGGTTTAAAACAAGCCCCACGACAATGGTACAAAAGATTTGACACATTTGTGCTAAAACTTGGCTTTCAAAGAAGCAACTATGACATATGCCTTTACTGCAGAGATAATGGAAGTAAAAACTCCCTATACTTAGTACTTTATGCAAATGATATGTTACTTGCCAGCTGTGATAAATTTGAGATTGAGTTTATTAAATAGAAACTTAAATCTGAATTTGATATGAAGGATTTAGGAGCTGCTAAAAAGATTCTTGGTATGTAGATTTTTAGAGATAAAGAAAAAGATATATTGTTCTTAAATCAACATGATTATGTGAACAAAATTTTAAGAAGGTTTAATATGCTTGATTGTATATATGTTACTTTACCTTTAGCAAATCATTTTAAACTTTCTTCTGATTTCTGCCCTAAAACTGCTGAAGAATATGATAGAATGTCAAATGTACCTTATGCTAATGTGATTGGATCTGTGATGTATTTGATGGTATGCACAAGACCTGACCTTGCATTCAGCATAAGTATACTTAGTAGATTTATGAATAATCCCGGGGAAGAACATTGGAATGCTTTGAAATGACTTTTAAGATACTTGAAAGGGACGTCTAACTATGGTCTCATGTTTAAGTTGAATAAAGAAGGGGTAATTTTAAAGAGATTTACTGATTCAGATTTTGTTGGAAATAGAGACAATAGGAAATCAACTTCATCCTATTTCTTTACCTTATGTGGTACTGTGATTAGTTGAAAATCTCAACTTCAAAAGATTGTAGCTTTATCATCTACTGAAGCAGAATATATTGCTGCTTCTGATGCCTTTAAAGAAGGAATTTGACTAAGTGGATTACTAAAGGAACTTGGTTTTGTTGATGAAAATGCAACTTTATATTTAGTTAACCAAAGTGTCATACATCTAAGTAAAAACCCCATATATCATGATAGAATTAAACACATAGATGTCAAATATCATTTTATAAGGGATATAATTTCTGAAGGAATTTTGAAAATTGGGAAGGTTGCTACTTAGGTTTATCCTTCGATATGGGGACCAAGATAATACCTTTAAACAAGTTTAAAAACTATCTGAAGATATTATCTATTGATACATTATAATTCCTTTTTTAACATGTACTTTTGGAGCGTATGAAACAAGAGAATGTGATATGCTCCTGGCTGCACTATGACCTGAAAACTATGGCAGCAAGGTAGAGATTGTTGTGACTCGAACCCGGTTCTTTGTGCTCCCATAATTTTCAGCTAAAGACATTTTATGGAAATACGATTTTATAAAGTAATCTTGACACTGGATGCTAACAGTTGGCACATCATGAACCGTTGGATGAGTCAATTGGTCTTGGTGATATAAATACCCTTGGACGACTCGTTTGGCCTTAGATTTTTCTTCTGCCTTTTCATTTCGAGAGAGCTCATCTTCTCTGAGTGGCTAGGGTTTTTTGATATGCCATTATTTTTTAACATCTCATTCGAAATGATATTTTTGACAGTTTAGTCTTGAATGCATATGATTCCTTGTGTGAAATCTGTAATAGTTGTGAGAACTAGTGTTCTAGGTTCATAAAGTCAGATCTGCAGTTTCTTGTGTGATTTGAGCCAGATCTGTTGATTCTTTGTGAAGAGATAAGTCTCTTGTACTGCATTCTGGCATTGGTTAAACATTTGTAACCTTCGTTGCCAGTTTAAGGCATTATAGTGCAATCAAGCAATATTCGTTCTTGAATGGATGCTCAACAGAGACTAGGTGTTAAAAGAGTTACCGAATCTCTGGGGCTTCGGCCGAAAAATTCCTCTGTGTTCAGTTTTACTTTTCTGCAAATTTTGATTTGTCTGTTATTAATCGATCCTTAGTATCTTGTATTTAATATCGTGTTTGGGCTTTTCAGAGTGACTACAAATAACATTACTCTTGATTATTACAATAACTCTAACACACCTTTTATAATACACGAGGTAGCAAAGAAGAGGAAAGATGAATATGATAAGTAAGGAAACAATTCTACCTACCAATTAATCTAAAATCACAATCTTTGATTAATTACAATTCCCATAATTTGCTCTTTTCCATACACGGTCCATATCCTTTTTCCTACGCTCTCGATAACAATTCTCATATTCGTTCCTCGATTGAAAAGTTAATGCCTTTTTTAATGTCTCAACCAATCAAACCCGATAACAAGTCAACATAAATGTAGTATGAAATAAAAGTTTACTCCTCTGATTATGGATGCAGAGATCTTTGAAGAATTTGTCTCGATCATGCACCTCAAAAATGGAGCGAAGTTTGATAAGATCATTTAGCTTGACTAGATGTTTTGCGATCAATGAAATAATTTGTCATGTTAATATGTTTTGATATTTTGCAGTATTTTTTTTCCCAATTGATAGCATAACAAATTCAGATAATGCTTTTTCTCATAAATGCCGCCTATGTACTCATGATAGTCAGTAAATATTTGTTTTGAAATGGACAAAGTTGATAGTCGTTATACTATGTTTGCATTTGAATACTTTCATACATTCACTTTGGAAATTTGAATACTTGTTTAATGATGACATATTACAACAGAATAAATTTCTATGTTGGATTGATTAGCATCTGAAAAGGCAATTTTATGAAATTTATCCGCAATGGTGTTCGTAGCAGCCGCATTCTCTACTCTTACTAATAGTTCCGTGCAGGATGTATTAAATTAGTTTGGATTAGTTTACTTGTACACTGTGAGTGTACATAATGGATTATACACTTCTCACATGGAGAGAGCCTACACATAATAAATTATATGTGAACCCCTGAGAGGGATGTAAAATATTATGTACAATCAAAAGTGTATATGTAGTATCATCCATATAGTTTTGACCGTCAAAAGGTGTAGTTTTGGAACGCCATGCTTGAAGTAGGCAAAATTCATAATTTTCTAGATATTGCATTATGATCAATGAACTGTGACAAACCTCACACATTATCTACTGTTTCAATGATAGATTTTTAGTTACTTATCTCTGATCAACCTTTGTCTGCATGGAAGCGTTTTATTTGACTCGATTCTTATATTCAAAGTTGTTAATCTCAATTTTATTAGCTTATTGATTTTCTATTTTACAACTCCTATAATATGTATTAAGTGAACTTAATTTTAAGAGCTAAGCGGTTCATCATAGAAAAATATTGGATTGTGTTTGGTAGGAAAACTGTTATATTTTCTTTTCAATGTGATTCTGGACTACATGTAAGGAAGCTAAATTATAAAGGCATTATCTCCGAGAGGAAGGAAGGACAAGAATTTTACGCAAATATATTACTATTCTTACATAAATATTAATTTTATTTCAATCTGGAAATCAAATATTTTAGGGTAATTATTAAAACACAATTTAAAAAAGACACATATATCTATAAAATAAGCAAGCTTATAATAAGTTACTTAGGCTTTGTCTGGGCACACTTTATTGCCAAAATTAAGTGATTTTCTAACCATTGATACGTCCAACGGCCACATTTCCACCTTCTACTGATTTGGGAATCAAATAGACTGACACCCATGTCAGTTGGTTTTTCACCTTTCTACCCCCACAATTAAAACGCCAAACCAACCCTCCTTTCTCCGTCTTCTGCGAAATGAAAAAGCAAGAGATGCTCAGTTTGCACTCCTCCACTGGACGAAGCTGTCGACACCACTCCTCCACTAGACGAAGCTGCCAACACTACTTGCTCTCCGCCGGTAGCAATATCTGCTACAGTTGTTTTTCGACGGTGAGAAAATAATCTTCCGACAGCCAGCAACAGTTTCTGTAACAACCCGATCGTCCCCATCCTACTCTGACGACTGTAGCGCCGGGTTGATGGCACCCCTGCCAACAGCTTCAACCCCCAATATGTCTTGACGACATTCACCTTCTTCGGCCATCGATACAAGCGACTCCACTGTCACAATCGACGTCTCCATAGATCCCCTTTGCCGTGCAACATGTAGGTAAGCATCTATGACTTCGATCTCTACTCGTTCCCCTTGCACGTTCCTCACTCGTCACCAATCTATACATTTCTTTGGACTATTTGATTCACAAGGGTCTGACATAAAAAAATTACATTTGCACTTGAGGTTGAACTGCAAAAGGCACTCCCAGTTTCTCCGGCACACACACGGTCATGTAAGTTGTTGGAAAATAATCTGCTCACTGAGAGAGAACTACCATGGATCTCGTCGTTTCTCCGGTACGGTAGAGGGCCTCCAACATTTTGTTGATTTTTGTGTTGACTGTAAACTGCCATGAACGGTTGCTTCTGTTGATGGAGAATAACATTTTTCCTCCCAATTTTCAGCAGCCAAATTACCACCCACACCCGAACTCCTCCACATCAAACGCCCATCATGTTGACAGTGAATCGGGGCCTCGTAAGCATGCACAATGGACTAACTATGAGACACAAATTTTTGTTGCCACCTGTGAGACCGTAATTGCTGATGGACACCGAAATGGGAAGTGCTTCACCAAATACGGATGGCAGACATTGGTTTTCTTATTTAACACCAACTCCAGTCACAATTGGAGCAAGCAACAGCTGAAAAATCGATGGGATGCACTCTGCTTGAAACACAAGAGATTTGAAGAATTGATCAACAGCAGTGGCGTTGCGTACGTGTCAACGCCACGTCCACTGGCTTGATCAGCGCCTCGACAGAGTGGTGGGGTCAAAAGATGAAGGTACCATCATATACTCATCAATAATAGCTAGTATCAGAACAAATTGAGTTATTGATATCCAAATTCGAGAGACCTCATTGATTCCTGGTGTTCTTGAAGGATTATTTTTCATGAATAAATGCCCAAGTTTAATACAAATTTTTAGGAAATGAACAAAAAAACAAATGCACGTGCATGCATATTGAAAATAAGTTGATGGGAAATGCATTTTTTTTTATTTTAGATCGATCCAAATGACTATGAATTTCTTAGAATTAAAGTTTGTAATCAGTGGTAACTTTGGGTTGCCCAAGTATGCGGAGATATTGTTAGTTACATGGGATGAAATTAATGAGTTACAAACAAGAGTGATGGTTGGCAGTTAATAAAATCTGCTACTTACGTCGTTTATCTCTAAACTTGTACAAACTTGTTTAAAAAACGGTGCTAAAACAGGGTTCTTCTTCTTAATTAACCATTCTCCACTTTCTACATCCTCATGCTATAAGAAGGTAGACCAGTTTTTTTTTTGTTGAAATTCTAGTACAAATTGATTTTTCGTTGCATAATGAGTTAATTATTTTGGGCACTTAGCTTTAGGGAAAATTTAGGTTATCCAGAATCGGCTCTCGTTTTTTAAGCATTACTGGCTTTTTTTTTTGCTGCAAAATAATCGAAACATACGCGCCTAATTTGGAAGAGAGAGTAAGAATAAATTGTATGGTATTTTGGTAAGTGTCACATATATGCCTAATTGTCTTCACTTCTAATGGACTGTGTACTTCAGCTACTAAACAATTTTGTTTTTACAGTTGTAACTGCAAAAAAACTGCAAAATGCACTTCACATTAACATCAAAAATGCACTTCACATTAACATCAAGTGTTATTGTAATTGTGTTTATATTTCATTTACACGTTCATGTGCATGGGTACGAATGACTGACATTGTTGTTATTTTCTGAAACAGATGCAACCCCAATTTTTTTTTTCCAATCAATTGTAATTGCTTCTTTCACACTTTGTTTGCAAAAGATATGAATGTCGTCTGCTTTGTATTGCTTCAAGAGAGGAAAGAGTACAAAGAGTATAAGGGAAAGGATTGCCGAGAGTTGTATCGATACAAGATTTTATTCGGGGATGTTTTTGACTGCAATAAGTACGCAATCACACCTAGCCATGCATGCCACATTGGCTTCGCCATGTTCGAAGACAGTGCATACGAAGACCACCGTGACGAGATCCCAGTCGATGTAGAGAGTAGCGGCTCAAGAGACGAGGGCGGTGTAGCCGCACCGCGCTCAGCGGCTATGGATGAATCTGGCCCGCATAGCGGGGACAAATGGAAGACCGTCGGAAAGCGATGGAAGGAGAAGAAGAAGAAGTTTTCATCTCGGGACGTGTCCTACTCTGTGGACTGTGCTACCTCCGCCAGCGAGAAGATTGCTGCAAAAATTGACCACTTCATCGGAGCGGCTGTGTCCGACCTGAAGACATACATGAGCGAGTTGCTAGCTACGGGTTGACTCCAAAAGCAAACGGATCTGTACTTTTACACGTGCAAGTTCCTTTCGCAGAAGACCAATAGAGAGGTACCGGACATGCAAGACAATACAAACGACAAATTTGCTTGGGTGGAGTGGAGCTATCAGGAATATAGGAAAATGCAGCCGCGGTGATATATGTTTGTGTAGATTGCATACATGTCCATGGGTCGTTTTATAATTTTCTTACTATTGTTTATGTTTGATGTGACGACATTTTGTTTGTGTCTAGTATGTATGGGGGGCAGTTGCCTAAGTTTGCTTTTTGCAATTGAAACGTTTTATTTTCATATGCGTGTGAGAAGTTTGATTCTTGTAGATTACAAGCAGATGTGCAGACAAACGAACTTTTGAATGTTGTTCACATTTGGGTCAAACAAGTGCTCCATTAGTTGGTGGACTGGTCACATCAGTCCCATCTTCACATAAATTATTGGTTGCTCTGGCCATAACTTGAAAGACAAATCGTTCTATAAAAACCACATAAATAGAGTAGAAGTTTACAACATGCAAAAGCCATAGTCTTGGATATCATATTGTGATTGTGGTCGTATGGCACATTCGGATTTCACCTGCGAGTTCCACCCGACCTTCGATGCGGAGGACGAACAGGACGACAAGGCATTCATGGAAGAATTACAAGTGGACATTATGGATGCTTTTGGTACTGTCAAATGAATGAAATTACTCTCAGAAATACTATCGCGAACAAATCACTAGTGTTTCACGATATCCGTTCACACGAAATGGTCATATGTTCATGTTGGACGCAATGAACTGTAGTCCTCAACAATACTACGTCGAGTTCCACATGTATCCCGTCATGCTGCAAGGGTTCACACATATGCTGCGTGACAAGTATGGGCTTCGTAGTCATCAGCACATAGAAATTTATGAACATGTTGGTATGTTTCTTTGCATATTAGCGCATGGGAAGGGGTACAGACAGGTGTAGACCCTTTTCAACCATTCATTGGAAACCGTTGGACACTACTTCAAGCTTGTGTTTCGAGCGGTCCTCGAATTTTCTTGACGAGTAATTCGATCGGATCCAAACTACAATAAATATGCCGAGCATCACGTTCCGAATCTAAACAAGCATCACATTTTTCGGGATTGCATTGGTGCGATTGACGAAACCCATATTACAGCCATCCTTCCACGGGAGCAGCTCATGAGTTTTATCGGACGAAAAGGAATTCCAATACAGAATGTGCTAGCGGCATGTGATTTCAATTTATGCTTCACATTCGTGCTTGCAGGTACAACGGGGAACTACCACGATGCTCGAATCTTGGCTCGGGCAATACATAATCCCGAGATTGAGTTTTCGCAACATGTACTTGGAAAATATTACCTGGTTGACTCGGGATTTGCTCATCGACCTGGGTATATGACGCCCTATAAGGGTTCGGATATATTGTACCATTTTCAACAATTCTATGACAGAGACACTGGTCGCGGACGTAACTTTCGAAATGCCCGCGAAAAATTTAATTTCAGGCACTCGTCCTGCAGGAACGTCATCGAACGGGCATTTGGCGTTTGGAAAAGTCGGTGGAAAATACTCGATCGTATGCCAAGTTATGCGTTCAACGTGCAAACACATGTTGTAATTGCAACCATGGCCTCTCATAGCTTTCTTCGACGAGCGGGTGTGGTGGACGAAGCATTCCTAAGAGAGGAGATAGACCCCAACGCAACAGAAGTGGAGCTTCCAAACGCACGTGACGAAACTTCAGCGAAAATGAATACATTGGAATCACGACGAGATGAGTGAGATATGTTCAGAGATTACCTGACACAACAATAAACACATACATTTTTTTTGGTCGAAATTAGACGGGCTCATTAAGCATGATGTTTTCCGACAAGAGAAATGGATGTCGTTTCACGTTAAAATCGGGAAAAAATGTTATCATGAATAATGTCACACATCCCCAATTGATTTTCTTGCAATGAAATTCCGTGTAAATATTTGGTGGACAAAAAATATTCACGTTTGAATGGGACCCTCATGTATGCATTATCTTCTCAATTTCTTTATCATTACCGGTCAAAAGTTCTATTCAATATGTCCATGTACAGTTGGAGTAATATGGGCAAACTTGTAATTCATGCATGGACCTATGCATTGGGGAACCAAAATATCTTCAGATGGGGCCGACTGATGAGATAGAAGAATTGATACTCCCATTTCACAGATCGCGCCCAGACGGCGGGGCTTATTTTACATCAGAAGCCCATGTGCATATGCATTGATACAAGTCCCTGAAAATGATCTTTTCGTTATAAACAAAGCCCTAGTTTTTCTGCAAACTGAAAAAATGGCGCCCAAGCGGAGAAGTCAGAAGTTATACCTGCCGGAAGAAGTTTGGGTGGAGATCCTCTCAAGGCTCCCCGTGAAAACTCTTCTTCGATTCAAGTGCGTATGTCGCCAATGGCGGACCCTAATCTCATCTCCTACCTTCGCCTCTTTGCACCTCAACCGCTCAATTTCGAATCCGACAAGGCGTTCCATCCTTGTTTTTGATCAATACGAAGACCAATTTGTGTCCTTCGATCCTGTTACCTTTTCTCCTATAAAGAAATTCAATGCTGGGCTGGATCGGGTCAACTGTTTTGGCTCGGAAATTATGTGTGTGGGCTCAACCAATGGCGTTCTCTGCATAATTGATGAATCAGGTAGGATCTGGCTATGGAATCCGTCCACCAGACAGTACAGGAAACTCCCACCTGGTATAAATGATCGTTCAACTTTTCTTTCCATGGGGTTTGGTTTTGATTCCGTTTCTAATGATTACAAGGTTGTAATCCTTGGGTTTAGATATATAAGAGAAGGGGAACATGGAATCTGGGTTGAGGTGTGGTCGTCCAATTTAGAGTCTTGGAGGGAGATTAAAGTTGATTACAGTTTTCGCCGGGGGATATCAGTTTGTGACGTGATAGTGGAGGGATCTGTTCACTGGTTTGTCATGGATTCTTCCAGGGGGAGTAGAGGAAGAATGTTAGTTGCTTCCTTTGACATGAGAACTGAGTTACTAGGGGTGATTCCGTTGCCTGAATCCAAGCACAATTATATATTTTCTGGATTCAATTGGAATGAAAAATTTGCTTTGATAACATGTGATAACCCCCAGAAGTACAGGAGAATATATCAAGTGTGGACAATAGAAAGTGACAGTGTTGGGAAGGAATCTTGGAGTAAGAAATTTACATTTGAACTTAATGTTGGGAGCGTTGCACAATATCGATCCATGCTAAACACTGTAAATGGAAAAGTGGTACTGGATAAAGGTGGAAAACTGATGTTTTATGACGTAGAAACCAGAAAAATGAAGACAGTTGGAACTCATGAAGATGAATTCTTCCCACTTGGGGCTTATTCCTATGTGGAGAGCTTACTGTCAATCAAGGGGTTCAGTCCCCTTGGACAAGATGGAGTCAACGAGAACTAAATCGAGGTTATGTTGTAAATGAAATCTAACTAAACTGTCTTGTGTAAGAAATTGGTGGGTTCATGTCCATCCTTAGCTTTTGAGATTGTAGGTATAGTTTCATAGCCTGTGATAGAAATGTAACATGTTTACATGGTTATACGACATGTCATGAGCTACCTAAAGTATATTGCTTCGTATGTTTGAGTTGCAGGAAACTTTTGGTATTTAATTTGTGTTCTATAATATTTTTATGTGTGGAGAGAAGTTTAATATAATTCTTCGTGATTACAAGTTATCTATGGATCATGCAAATGAAATGATTTGCCTAAAAATATATTCATATATTGGTGACATAATTTTCACATATTCGGCATTCTTGAATGCAGCGAACCTAATGAATTGTAATGGCTCATTTCAGGTCAGCAGCTACTTTAACGATATATAGCTGGATTTGCAACATCTTCTGTCTTGTATCCAAAGCTGTCATATATTTCTAATTCTTGTAAGTTGATATGTGCATTATTAGATAGATATTTATTAATGAAACTTGAAGCAGAACTGTTGTTAGAGGCTGTGTTTATGGTGTTAATTGCAGGTTTTTGATGTAATGAATATTTCTTGTTTTCTTATTTTGATGTAATGAATGTTGTTCTTTCTTTTAAATTCGAAGGTCGGATTCCCTTGTTCATGGAAGATAATTTGTGTAGACCATTCCCTGGTGGATCCAGAATTGTCATTATTATTTGGAGTGTGTGGGGGTACTTATCATATCATGCATGTTTGGTTAGCTGTGCATAAAGAAAATGAGGCTTAGAAGCTTGGTGACAAGTGCGAGAAGTAAATAATTCAGAGAAAAATAAAAATTGTTCCCTTATTAGTGTAATTCAATAAGGTGGATAATATAAAGGTTTTGCAACAATCTGAAATGCTGGAAGCTTTTGATAAGGTTTGCTTTTCTGGAGCTAAATATATCAAATATTGTTTGTCAAACAGGGGTAGAAAATACGTGAGATTTGATTGTTTGAAATAAGGGTTGTACACCAAGTTTTCAACATTAATTTTGTTTGTACACATGTTTTTTTGTTTTGCCCGGTGTAATTGTATTTGCACTTGATCTTTGATGGCCCGAGTACGCCTGGCGTACCTGTACATAATTTTTTTTATCAATATATTACACATTTACCGATTAAAAAAAAAAACTGACCTAGGGAGCAATCTGAAATAAAAAGGAAAAAAAAACCCTGGCCTAGGGAGCAATCTGAAATTGGAAAATATGCATGCTTTTGCTGCTGGTGAGATCTGAAACTGGAGAAATACTTGGGTACCGTCCTACGTGTGTTGAGTCTCTCTTTCCACCTCAATTCTTGAGGTGACCTCAGCTCATTGGGAGAGGCTGGGTCATCAGATGAGGTGTCGGCTCCTCATTGGATGATCTCATCACGTAGGATGGTGCCCAAGTATCTCTCAGTGCCTTTGCTAGCCTATTGCTTGTATAGAATTGTTGTTTCAAGGTTAGTCCAGAGATTTTTGTGATGCTTGAACAATAGCTAATTTCAATTAAGATCTATTGCAAAGGGTATTTTAGCGGAAAGGTAACACAGACACACTTTCTGGTGCCTCTTTTTAACAGCCGTAAAGCTAGGAAGCCTTGCACACTTTTCACATAAGCCCTCCAAAATACTTGATAGAAAAATATCAATGAAACCTTACATATTCCGCAGCTTCCAAACAAGAGATAATAGTCTGAATGACAATATTGCCACCTAGGATTTATTTATTTACATACAAAATTTTTTGTAAGTAACCATTATTATATGGACGAGTTTATTTTTTCTCTATTTTTCTTATTTATTATTATTATTATTTTGACATTGAGGATATAGAAATAGAAAATATACGATGACTGAGTGGAGAGTAATAAAAAAGCGTTCCACATGGATCTCCGACCTTAATTTGTTCGTGGACAACAGAACTCTCCTTTTTCGTTATTCACTAAATGGGGGACTAAAGTTGACCAAGATGATGAGGAGAACAATGTAAATACTTGTGATATAATTGGGACTCTCAGATCCTTTTAAAAAAGAAAAAAAGAAAAAAAGGGTTTCTGCCTGAATTATATAGAATTTACAGAGGTAATTTCCGCATATTTTTATATTCTTAAGTTGACAAGTTATGTAAGTAGACTTCTCTATGTAATAAGAGCTTAACGAAACCGAGTCATAGAAAGAGGTTGAACCATGTGTCCATACAAATGAGCTCGGCCATAAGGCTATCATCATTACTCAATTGAAAAGATGTTACTTAGTGACATCAACACCTTCTCAAGAATCAATCTAAAAGGACAAATGTCATATCTGATATCGATACCAGTATTGTGCCTCCCACCAAAAAGAAAAAAGGATGATTGTCTAAATAGCAGGTAATCATGATTTGACTAAAGGCTACTTCCCAAGTGAAATGATATTTTGGCTAAACTCAACATCCAATCAAAAATCTTGAAAAAAGATAGTGACATACGAATCAAGGTCAGACATTGTAGCATGATGGGAAAGAAGACGGTAAGCTCCTGTTGAAGGCTTATAAATAGGGGATTTGCCCTCATACAAAGGATAGATCTAAGCAATTCCTTACAATACAGTACAAAAACATTTCTCAATAGATTCGGGAAATTAAATACAAATTACCTTGTTTAATTCCTCTTAAATTGATCTATAATTGCCACGTCACTTCTTATTTAGAATCCAGTAGTGGATGCTGGACCTAGTTCGAACAAACTTGTTCTCAATAGATACGGGAAATTAAATACAAATTACCTTGTTAAATTCCTCTTAAATTGATCTATAATTGCCACGTCACTTCTTATTCATAAGCCAGTAGTGGATGCTGGACCTAGTTCGAACAAACTTGTAGCTTGGTGGAAGGACCTTTGGAAGATTAATGTGCCACCAAAGGTCAGACTCTTAATGTGGAAATTTTTCCATCGCACCTTTCCTTAGGGCCAAAATTTATGGCACAAAACAAGGCTCAAAGTCCTCGTTAGTGTGAGTTGGAGTCTAACTCTCAAGTGTTTGGCCTATAAATTTTTGGAGTGGTTGACAGCTGCTAAAAGGTTTCTTTTTTATGACATCAACAGCGATATTTTTCATTAAGCCGATGGAGAAGTTTGAAGACTTTTGCATGCTCTTGTGGACGACGTGAAATTTTATCCTGTGTATGTGTGCTCTTCTAATCGGGGGAATTTAGATAACATCAAAACCCTGAATGCCTTCAATAGAATTACAAACAAATATTAATAATTATTATTATTATTAAGCTTCCATGCGTTGGTCCAGTCGTGAGCACCAATTATGGATCAAACTTTCTCTATTTATTCCTCAAATATTCTATTGAATCAACTAAGATCAAGCATACTTATTTCTACTAGTTCAAGAAATGAGGATCGAGGTGCTGGTAATTGTGAAAAGATTGAAAGATCTGGCCAAAGAAAGTGACACGTGCATCATTCTTTCAAATTTAAAGAGTTTCGTCCTTGAATCCACCTCACAATAAATAGATCATGAGCTTTGGAATTCTTGATTAGCACCCCCATAGAGCATTCGCTCTATGATATTCTCATCGCACTTACTAATGTCAGGTTGTGCTCGTCTTTTTTTTTTTTTTTTTTTGTTTTTTCCCTTTTTTTGGAGGGAAAAGATTGAAAGATCTGGCCAAAGAAAGTGACACGTGCATCATTCTTTCAAATTTAAAGAGTTTCGTCCTTGAATCCACCTCACAATAAATAGATCATGAGCTTTGGAATTCTTGATTAGCACCCCCATAGAGCATTCGCTCTATGATATTCTCATCGCACTTACTAATGTCAGGTTGTGCTCGTCTTTTTTTTTTTTTTTTTTGGTTACTCCCTATTAATGGAATTTTGGACGAAACCATCATTAGCCTTTTGTTTTTCTTAATTATTTCATTTTATTAAAGTTACATTCATATAGTTAAATCATTCTAAGAGCATGTTTGAGTCCCCTTTTTTTAAGTAAAATATATTTTGGAGTAGTAATTGATGAAAATTGTGTGGTTAAAAATAAAACAAAAGTTTTTAGATTGCATGTAATATTATTTTATTAAAAAATATATGGTTAAAAATAAGAGAAAGAAAAATGGGGGTCAAACGGGGACTAAATTAAGTTATGATGATTTATAAATGCATTTAGAATTTGACTGTTGTCATTTGTCAATCTAATAAATTCAGCTTTATTTTAATTTATGACAAGAAGTAACTTATGATCCTTTTGATTGCAAGAATAAAATTTGAATAAAAAGAAAATGAATTTTTCAGGGAATTGAATTGTCTAAAACTTGTTTTATTGGGAATTGTCAATTAAATGTGTTTGATTTGTATAAATTTTTCTCTTGAAAATGTTGCAATTTTGGATGTTTTGATATTCATTTGGCTTTGTTTTCTATGAAAATTATTAATTAAAGGAATAAAATTTGTTGCAATTGTGGATAGAATTTGTTTCTATTGCCATAATTTTTTTTTTATTTTCAAAAAAAGCTGAAAAATCCATTTTCTCACCAAACCCATGGTAATTGCAATTCCTCAAAAGGGTGGAAAACCTAGTCGCTTGGGAATGAAGGTGGAAAATCAATTGTTAAGAAAATTTGGTCAATAAAACATGCAAAAAGGTGGAAAATGGACATTTTCTATGGAAAATTCATCTAATCAAACGGACCGTTATAAATAGATTTTTATTGTAAATTTGAACATCAAGCTTGTTTCATATTTCACCAATAATTTAGTTATTTATTGTAAAAATTAATTATTCACTTCAAATAAAATTTACTTGAAGTTAAATTAAGCTACGCCTCTTAAAAACGAACATATATATTATATATCTCTCTCTCCCGCTCACGTTCAGTTATTCATTTTCACGTTAAGTTCATCTATTCAAAGAAAGAAGAATTCATGAATTTATCGTGATGTCGCAATACGAGAAGACGGCGGATGGATGAAAATGTTGGAGATCGCCAGCAGTAGACAATGAGGAAGATGATGATCACGAGGAGATCAGCGGTTGTAAATCGGCAGAATATTCAAGGTTTGTCTAAGTTTTCGCACACGAAGATGAAGAAAGGGAAAGGGAATAAGGTGTTTTCTTTTCATTTCTTGACTGCTATAATCTATTTCTTTCTTTTTGTTCTATAATCCACTTATATAGACTTCACTGACACTGGAAGTGAAATACTCGAGGAAGAGGACGCACAAATTCATGATGAGGACAATGAGGAGGCGAAAGATGTAGAACAACTAGCTCTTTTGCCATCTGTTGGGGATCTAAAATTGTGGGCTGTAAAATCTGCAACACGCTAATTGAACGCTTTTGAATTGTTATTGGATAAAGAGTGAAAATTGTAAGTATTATACCTTAGGTCAATCGATTTAGATTGTAAATACTTTTAATATTTTTAATCCATTTATTTTTGGAAAAATCTATTAGTTATTTAAATCAATATTATGATGAATAATATTAAATAATAGAGTCCGTAAATTCAAGTTTCAGTAATTTATTAATCACAAGAGGTTGTGATTGTGAGATACAAATTACGTATGATTGGATCTTAAATAATCCATGTCCGTAAGTAATAACGAGATACGGATAGACCACCACATGTGGTATTTCTTACTTGTAAAGTAAGTAACTGATCTCACAAGTTAAAGTGTAGTGACACTTAAATGAACACGTAGATGTTTCGTTATAGAACAAAATATTGGAGACTCGCTGAGAGATTTTACATAAATAACTATCTGAGTGCCGATGATTAATTTCTAGCGTTCGGCAGTGGAATTGGTCCTTTGACTTGAGGTCATTATGGTGCCTTATACGAGGACAGTCATATTTTGGCAGTATTAGATGTTGCTCTGCCAAGGATCGTTAATACTGCATAGTTCAGGTATGTAAAGAATGTATGAAGGTTGTGAATTACCAATATAGGATTCGTCACTCTTAGATAGTAAGAGATTATGATCTACATTTCATTCAATTAAGTCGATAACGAAATCGTAAACCAATGTATAGTTAGAAGTAAAAAATGAGCTTTTGATTTATATTGATTAAATACTAGAATGAATGATATGTTCGATAATTGGGATTGACACACTTTGATGTCTCGTAATTGATTGGATCATATTGATGAATGGATTATAATTTCACGGTAAACGAACGAGTTTGATTTTGTCATACCACCTGATATTTTTCGTCACATGTATTGTTCTGACACATTGGTAGATCTCAACTTGGGATGGCAAACGTGAATTGGTGATAAATTTAAAAAAAATGTTTTAATTTATCAATTTTGATTAGATCAAAATAATAATTCACATCGTTAGGTATCGTGATTAGGAACCTAATGGGTCACACACAAAAGGATAACTAGAAAATTGTGATTTGTCAATTAATTAATTTAACAAATGTTGAATAAATAAATTAATTGGGTTCCTTATTTATAAGCCAGAATTAACTAATTTGATTAATTAATTCATGGATCAAACTTAATTAAATATTGGACCGGGTAAGGCCAGACCCGTTTGGGTTTATATAAATAAGTGGCTAGGGTTTCAAATTTGTAGAGAATTTTATATTCTAAATGCTAAGCATTCTATAATGGATATAGAAGTTGAAAGGCAAATAAGTGATAATCTAAATAATATCTATCTCTAGCATTGTAGATCGAGTCATATCAATGAGAAACGCATTTTCAAGTTACATAAAGATGAATAAGGGTCAATTGATTTTGAATCATTTGACAAATGCGAGTCGTGCCTATTAGGCAAAATGACGAAATTTCCTTTTACTGGAAAATGAGAAAAAACTGCGGAGGTATTGGGACTAGTACATAATGATATATGTGGACCCATGACAATCAGCGCTAGAGGTGGTTTTTCTTACTTAATCACATTTACTAATGATCATTCTAGATATGGTTATGTACATCCGATGAAGTTCAAATATGAAGCACTTGAAAAGTTTAAAAAATTCAAACTTGAAGTAAAGAAATAGACAGGTAAAAATATTCTCACAGTGAGATCAGATCTAGGTGGAAATATTTAAAGGGAGAATTTTTAGATTATCTAAAAGAATGAGATTCTATCATAGTGGACTCCGCCATATACACCACAACATAATTATGTATCTGAATCGAGGAATCGTATATTGTTGGATATGGTGCGATCAATGATGAGTCATGTAGACATTCCAAAATCGTTTTGGGGTCCTGCATTGATTGCTGCGTTCTACATATTAAACCATGTCCCATTTAAATCGATCGACCAAACTCTATACGAGTTATGGAGAGGAAAAAGACCCAACTTGTCCTATATGAAAGTTTGCGATTGTGATGCTTATGTGAAGCATAATGAATCGAATAAGGTTAAAATTAAATCCGATTAATACATATTTGAGAAATATTCAAAGCATATATTTGGATATCAATTTTATTATCTCATTGAAAAGGTATTCGTCTCACGACATAGCGTCTCCTCAGAGAAAATGTTTACTCTAGGAAAGGGTAGTAAGAGCAAAATATAACATAAAAGAGTTCAAGAGTTCACCGATATAGTTGACTAAGTAGATGAATCCGAGTTTGATCCCACACCTGATGAGGGATTACTCTTGATTAGAAAGTAAAGACTCTCGAGGACATAACAGCTCCATTTAAATCTAGTAGAATCATTCAACCTTCAAGAAGGCGCGAATCCACGATTATTAATCAAGTATTATTAATCGAGGATAATGAACCTGCTAATGACGCAGAAGTAGAGTCAAGTGTTGACTCAAATAGATGGTATGAGGCCATGGAATTTGAAATGAACTCCATGTATGAAAACAAAGGTTTGAACCTTGGTCGACCCTCATTATAGGATAAAGCCCATATGTTGTAAATGATTTACAATGGAAATGTCGACATAGATAAAAGTATCAGTATATGCAAAGTAAGGCTAGTAGCAAAAGGTTAAGTGTCGACCTTGATGAAACTCTTCGTCTGTAACC
>NW_019228115.1:208154-223434 GCF_002742605.1 Olea europaea var. sylvestris
GCTATAGGGTAAACAAGGTCTAATCCAGCATATCTACCAAGGAATAGTGATGGCAATGGCTTGGCTCAGCCCTTTAACCCACGATCTCGTGGCTAGTGAAAGACAAGCTGAGCTCAAGCTCAGCTCGTTGCTCGGGGGCAAGCTCCGCTCGATCCATGTGCTCGCGGGTCGAGCCGAGCCCACGAACCACTCACGAGCTCGTGATTTTTTTAATTTTTTTGTGGATTTTTTGACTTTTCTTTTATAAATTTACACATTTTTTTACGAGAGCTAGTGGGCTCGTAAAAAATGGCTCGTGGGCACACGGCCCACGAGCCGCTCGTGGGATTGAGCCCTCTGCTCGGCTCGGGCTAGTCAAATGAGTCTTAACGAGTTGAGCGGCCGAGCGACTCGTTTAACATCTCTACCAAGGAATTTTGTTTATTCATGATTGCCGTCAACTTGAACATGCTGGCTTCGTTTGTTCAAAATCTGAATCTTGTATGATGGTTAGCTGATCATTTGCAAACGGGGGATACCATATTCAGTTTTAATCGTCCAATAGGTGGCCTCACTGTCCATGAAAGACAATATATAAATCGATCTCACATATCATCACGAGTAGCAGTTGTTTGTAGAATACAATTATGTAATCGACTCCCTGATACACTTGTACACGTTTTTTCCATGCTCAACTGATTTTAGAAGTAAAAGCTTCATCAGATAATAGAAATTTGTATTGGTAAATAGTTGTATAAGTTGTGATGAGTACATACAGCACTATTGATGGTCTAATAGGTTATCCTTCCCCGTCTCAATTATATAGGCTAATTTCGTTTTTCACTGAATTAATAAATCTTCTTTATGTCATTGAAAAATTAATTTTTATCAAAATTTTTCCTAATTTACTCCTATTTAATTTTCAATATGTAGTAGTAAATTATTGACGAATTAATAAAGAATTAAAATGATTTAATTTAAAGAAAAAGATTTGGGAGTTGTTTCATGTTTCGAATAGTGTGGGAAATGTGTGTATTTGGATAATTTCAAGAAATTGGCATATTAAGTGGGGAATCAGGTTTTTACTAGATTTTGATAAAAAAAAAATTATGAATTGTATGATTGAAAAATTGTGAATTTCATAAAATATGTTATTAAAATTATTGTTGACTTCAATTTTGATTAAAATTTAGACATAGGTTAAACTGTTAAAACCCTGTTTGATGGCCATTATTCTATAAAAAATAAAAATAAAAATGATGTTTTGAATAATTATTTTTTGAAAAATGTTTGATTAAAAAATAGGAAAAATTTTAAGGCCTCGTTTGTCACCCATTATTTGAAAATTAAAAAGTTTTGAATAATATTTTTTTAGAATGTGTGATTAAAAAGTAAGAAAATTTTATTGATTTGTGTATAAAATATTTTATTGTGTTAATATATGATGAAAAATAATATTATAGTAAACATTTTAAAATTTTATAGGTTGTTAAACAGGGGCTTAGGGTTACTTGCAAAATAATTCATTGGGTAAATATATGATTAAAAACGGGAATAAGAAATCAAGAATTTTGGAATAATGGTTATCAAATATGGCTTAATTAAAACTCGAAAAATACTATTTAAAGTAATTATTTTTTATTTTTCAATTCAAAATAACATATAAAACCCGATCTATCAAGTCCCTCTCTCCGATTTCACATTTTCTAGGGCTCTCTCTCACACGCTACACAACCAAATACTCTCAAGCAGTAATTAATCTATATTCCAATCGATTTTCTCACGAAGGAGGGAAGAAATACTTGTCAATCGCCATGCCTCGTAGGCAATACGATGATGATGACGACCTGGAGCCAGAGGAGGAAGAAGATTACGAGGCGGTGGACGAGGAAGAGGGGGAAGATGAAGAGTACCAAGGCGGCGGGAAGGCCGGGAGGAAACGGACGAGATCGAATTTTATAGACGATTTGGCGGAGGAAGACGATGAGGAAGAGGAGGAAGATGATGATGACGAGTATGGCGGTGGCGGCGGCGGTCACGGTGGTAAGCGGCAGAAGAATCGAGGGTTGTCGAACTTCTTTGATGAGGAAGCACAGGTGGACAGTGACGAAGATGAGGAAGAAGAGGAAGGCGAAGATGGTTAGGGATTTTTTTTTCTCTTTTTTTCTTTTGGCTGCTTTGGTTTTATTTTATGTTATCGAATACTTTATTTATTGGTTTTTAGTATTATAATCTGTTGAAAATTTTCGGTTGAAGTGGAAGTTCTGTGATAGCGAGAATTAAAGTGAATGAGGCAAACCTATAAATTTGTTATCATCAATTTGAAAAATGGAAAAGAAGAAAGAGTTCAAATTTCTTACTTTAAAGGAGAAGCAATTACGGACAAGCTTTATTTTATTATAGTTGTGGATGAAATTTGTGGGAAATTTTTTTCTGTGAATAGGTTTAAGTTCTTGTCATCGGAAATTTGAGTTGAGAATTGGTTCCGTACCTTTTTAATGTTAGAGAAGTGAATTAATTTAAGATATTTAGATTGGTTAGTTTGCTATGTTATGAATAGATATTATATAGGCTAGACACCTAGAGTTATTATTCGATAATATTTCTAAGAGTAGCCTAATTTCATTGAACTTAGTAATTCTTCATAAATACAGGCCTGCCTTTTGGTGCAGCCCATTTGTGAAGATATGCATTTTAGCCTGTAAATTTCTTCGGGTACCTGGAAAATTCCTTTCCAACTAGCATTATCAACAGTGAAAAATGTGGTGCTTCCCAAATTTATCCATTTGTTAGGTACATACATACGAAACTACAAACACTTGTTCTTCCTTTAGAGAAAACTGAAGTTTTCTTTATGAAACATCGGAAGATAACTGTAAGGTTTTGACAACATTGTCCCTCTAATTCAAATCTTTGGTAACTTTCAAAATAATTTGTGATCTTTTATGTGGTGATGGTTGTTTTTGGTCACCATTCATTTTGTAACTATGCTAGTTATCCACTATGATAAACTTTGTTATAGGAGTAGGTTTTTTAGTTTGAATAAATCAGTCATTTGTCAGTAATGAATTGGAATCATTGTTATTTTTTCTGCATTCTCCTATTGTTTCACACTATGATAGAACACTGACCAGACCTTGTTTTTAATTGTGTCGGATTTACAATTTTACCCGATGGTGATGATGATTTAAAATCCTTGATATACAGACTTCATTGATACCGGAGCCGATATACCTGATGAAGTTGATAGACGGATACATCGTCGGCCCCTCCTTCCACGTGAGGATGAGCAAGAAGACATTGAAGATTTACAGAGAAGGATACAACAGAGATATGCTAGGAGTCGTGATGTGGAGTATGATGAGGAGGCGACTGATGTAGAACAACAAGCTCTTTTGCCATCTGTAAGGGACCCAAAATTGTGGATGGTGAAATGTGCGGTATGTTAATACCAGGCCTTTGAATATTCTTGGAAAAAGAGTGAAAACTACTTTATATTTTTTAGCCTCTCATTACCATACTTGTCTGTGTTTTATAGATTGGCCGTGAAAGGGAGGTGGCGGTTTGCCTAATGCAGAAGTGCATTGATAAGGGACCTGAAATGCAGATTAGATCAGCTATAGCACTTGATCATCTAAAAAACTATATATATATTGAAGCAGACAAAGAGGCCCATGTGAGGGAGGTATGTATCCGCCAAAGGCTGCCTGGTTGTTAGAATGCTAATGTACTCTGTAGAAGATTCAGGTTTTTAAGTGGTTGACAATGAATTCTTTCCTTCGATTTTTCTTCAGGCTGTCAAGGGTATGCGTAATATATATCCCAGTAAAGTAATGCTCGTTCCAATCAAGGAGATGACTGATGTTCTTTCAGTTGAGAGCAAAGCTATTGATGTTTCGAGAGATACTTGGGTTAGAATGAAGATTGGAACTTATAAAGGGGATCTTGCAAAGGTAATTATTTCCTCACTATATCCCCTTCTCATTTTATTATCTTTGTCATTGTGGTGTTCTTTTTCAGCTTTCCTAGTGACGCCCTATTTTTCTGTTGTAAGGTTGTGGATGTTGATAATGTTCGACAGAGAGTTACCGTGAAATTAATTCCAAGGATTGACTTGCAGGCTCTGGCTAATAAATTGGTTGGTATCTATTATATACTTTTATATTATTGTGCTATTAATTATTTTCTGGTGTACTCCAAGTCTCCAATCTCTGGTGGTTATTTAAGAGATAATCAGAACTGCACTTTTATATGTTCCCATTTTTGGTGACAATCTACACTAATGTTGGTCCAGGAAGGGAGGGAAGTTCCAAAGAAAAAAGCCTTCACTCCACCTGCACGCTTTATGAATGTTGATGAAGCTAGGTAATCTTGTTAAATTGAATGCTTTGAATCAAATTTACTATTTACCTTATTTAACACAATTTATTTTATTTTTCCTTTTCTTCCAGAGAATTGCACATTCGTGTTGAGCGTAGACGAGATCCAGCTACTGGTGATTACTACGAAAACATTGGGGGCATGATGTTCAAAGATGGTTTTCTATACAAAACGGTGTCGATGAAGTCGATAAGCACTCTGAATGTACAGCCTACTTTTGATGAACTTGAGAAATTTAGGCAGCCTGATGAAACGGGGGATGGTGATATGTCTAGTCTATCAACCCTGTTTGCAAATAGGAAAAAAGGTCATTTCATGAAGGGCGACAGGGTAATTGTCGTCAAGGGAGACCTGAAAAATCTGAAGGGTTCAGTGGAGAAGGTGGAGGAAGATACAGTACATATCAAACCCCATGAGAAAGGCCTTCCTGTAAGTGAAGAGATTCCTCTATTATATGCCATGTTCATATGGATGGAGCCTCTATTCTTCATTAAGAGGTTAATTATATGTCTCCTGTTAATTTACAATATCTTTTGCAGAAAACTTTAGCTATTAGCGACAGGGAGCTCTGCAAATACTTCGACCCTGGAAATCATGTGAAAGTTGTGTCTGGAGCTACTGAGGGTGCAACTGGAATGGTGGTGTCAGTTGAGGGGCACGTTGTAAATATAGTGTCAGACACTACAAAGGATCTTGTATATCATCCATTCGTTTGCAATTTTTATGCCAATCTTGTGATCTAAGAGATGATTTAATAATTAATTTCTGTTTCTAACGTTTTCAGCTCCGTGTATTCGCTGACAATGTCGTGGAGAGCTCTGAGGTAACATCTGGCATCACACGAATTGGAGATTACGAGCTTCATGACCTTGTTCTGATGGAGTAAGATTTTATCTTCATTAGGCATATATCATTTATTGTGAATAATATTTACTGAGTTCAACTGTTACGTATTTTTTTGTGCAGTGATAATAGTTTTGGTGTGATTATACGTGTTGAGAGTGAAGCTTTTCAGGTGAGCAGCCTGAATTTTTAGTCCAAAGTGATTGTGCCACATTATCGTGCTGAAAATGGTTTATTATTAATTAGGTCCTTAAGGGGGTCCCTGAGAGGCCAGATGTCGCACTTGTGAGGTTAAGGGAGATCAAATACAAGATTGACAAGAAACTTTTTGCAAAAGATCGGTACAAGAACACACTATCAGTGAAAGATGTGGTGAAAATTTTGGATGGTCCATGCAGGGTCTGGTCTCAACTCTTCTTATCATTCATGTTCTACTATTGGATTGGGCTATCAAGTTTCCGACTCTATCGATCTATTTGCTGTTGTCATTCCTATTTTTGTCTTATGTAGGGGAAACAAGGTCCTGTTGAGCATATCTACAAAGGAATTTTGTTTATTTATGATCGACATCACCTTGAACATGCTGGCTTCATATGTGCTAAATCTGAATCTTGTATGATGGTTGGTGGATCACGTGCAAATGGAGATAGGAATGTAAAGAATCTCATGACTTGACTATTTTCAGTTGTTACTAAATTAAGGTTTATATACTTGTTTATGTATGTTTATCCAAATTGCCATTGCTGTAGGGAAACTCACTCGCATCAAGATTTAACCATCTCAGAACCCCACCGCGTGCTCCCCAGTCTCCAATGAGAACGCCTAGAGGTGGTCCTATAAATTGTAAGTCGCGAATGTTAAAGGTCTTCATCATACTTGAGTCTCACTCTTTTCCTCCTTTCTGTGTGCTGCCCAACCTGAAAGGCTTCTTGGTCTGTACTGATGTGATGTGTTGAACAACGTATCTTTATCCTTCAGTGCTAAAGTTCTGTCATCATCATCTTCTTCTTCCTTAGTTCGCTGTTTTTTCTTTTGCACTGGGGGGAGTTATTGATTTTTTTTGTTTTGTCACGAGTTCTCTCTTTTAACTGTTATTGCATCTGATAGTGGGCGGAAGGCATAGAGGTGGACGAGGACATGATGCTTTAGTGGGGACTGCAATAAAAATTCGACTGGGCCATTACAAGGGATGCAAGGGCCGTGTTGTTGATGTTAAAGGTTCCTCTGTTCGGGTTGAATTGGAGTCGCAGATGAAGATTGTTACAGGCAAGTGTCTTTTGTTCTGACGATTATTTTCTGGTTTCTTTGTTAGCCAACTAATATTGTGAAAATGGTCTTTTTGTGCAGTTGATCGTAGCCATGTTTCTGATAAGGTGAACGTCTCAACGCCATTTAGGTAAGTAGATGATTTTACAGTTTTTTTTTTTTTCATTTTACGTTTTATAATATTAACTTTCTAACGTTGGTCAATTGTTCCAGAGAAACATCTAGATATGGTATGGGAAGTGAGACCCCCATGCATCCTTCTCGAACTCCATTACATCCATATATGACTCCTATGAGAGATCCTGGAGGTATGTGTCATTTGATTGAGCTTCTCACAGCACCTTCTTGGTAGTTGATTGTAATGGTTCTAATTTTTTGTGTAGCTACACCTATTCATGATGGTATGAGGACGCCTATGCGTGACCGGGCGTGGAATCCATATACACCAATGAGTCCACCAAGGTATGTTGTCTCAGTGAAGATGTAATTTTATATATACTTTTATTAATTCAATTTACTATTCGAAGTTGATGTTTTACCCTTTGAACCTGATCTGGTAATTTTTTTTTTAATATTGAAATCAGATTTATGGTAAGTGTACTGTAAAATATCTCTTAAGAAACATTAATGTCGTGTTTTCATTTTTTGAATGCTTTTTCTATGCGATAAATAACTAAGAGAATACAGACAGCTATATTTTGGAAACCATAAGTGACACTACATTTCATGTATGCACAGATGTTCATATTTGCTGTGGTGTGTTTTAGCTATAAAGAATACGTGCTCATGTGGATTTACATGTTGATTACCCTTGTCATTGGTGATTGGTGTTATTATTCCTATGTTTTAAGAATTTGGGTCTGATAATTTGTAATTTCCATTAAATCACTGCTGTGACGCAATGTCAGGGACAATTGGGAAGACGCGAATCCTGCTTCTTGGGGAGCTAGTCCGCAGTATCAGGTTGTTTTTAAGTTTCTCTAGTTTGTTCCTGACATAAGTTCGCCTGTATATATGTTCTAAGTGATGTTAATCTCGACTATTTTCAGCCTGGAAGTCCTCCTTCACGAGCTTATGAAGCACCTACTCCTGGTTCTGGCTGGACTAGCACTCCTGGGGGCAATTACAATGAAGCGGGAACTCCAAGGAATAATACATCCGCCTATGGTATTTACTTATTTACAATTTTCTTGCTGCAAATAGTCACTATCCAATCTCATAATAACCTCATTTCTTTCTTGCAGCAAATGCTCCAAGCCCGTACTTGCCTTCTACTCCTGGTGGACAGCCTCCATTGACTCCAAGCTCTGCGTATTTACCAGGTACACCTGGAGGGCAACCAATGACTCCAGGGAGTGGTGGCCTGGATATGATGTCACCTGTTGGAGGTCTGTCTTCCTACCTTCGTGAGATTTTGGGGACTTGCTCATCTATGTATATCTACATTGTTATTGGAAATGTGTGTTTTGCAAGTTTATATTGTAGAAGGATTCATGATGCACGTGCTACATTGCAGGTTCTGAGAGTGAAGGACCTTGGTTCTTGCCGGATATTTTGGTCAATTTTCATAGGTCTGGTGAAGACAATGCTTTGGGAGTTATCAGAGAAGTGCTTCCGGTATATAATATATTTCTGATATCTGCTCTAAATATTATGTTATTCTTTTGCTAGCTGTACATCTCCTTTAGATAAGCTGTTATATGTTTGAAAGCATTGTGCCAACTTCCCCAGTATGCTGGCAAAATCTCGTCAAATATTGACCTGTATGTAGTAGTTGAAATTGAACGGGAGCTGTCCTATGAAACGAATAGATGTTGATAGGCTATATATATTGTAAATGATAAAATTAAAACTTTCAAAGTCGTTTGGATTGAGAGCAAGAGCTGCATGCGGGTTTCTGCTTCCCATGCCCTCGTGTTTAGAACATGATCTACAATATGAAGGATGTTCAGTTATGGGGTCCTAGAAGTGCTTTTTGGTTTTTCCGAAGTAGGAATATCTTGAGTCTTGACTAACTGTGAATTTTGGAAGTTGTCTGGGAAGGTTGCCGGCTGGAGAATGTGCTTTTGGTCTTGGACAATGTAGCAGTAGGTTTAACTGTGGGTTCTTTTTCCCTTTTTCGCCAAAAGAAAGGATAACGGGTCTTAAAATCTTATATGAGGAAAATGTCTTTTTGAGCAATT
Organism: Olea europaea var. sylvestris; assembly: GCF_002742605.1. NCBI lineage: Eukaryota > Viridiplantae > Streptophyta > Magnoliopsida > Lamiales > Oleaceae > Olea > Olea europaea. The sequence goes on from NW_019228115.1 coordinate 216,806, forward strand.
GAAGTCAATGTTAGCAAGACTGATATGACTTCGAAATAAATGCTCAGTGACTTCTTTTATGAGCTTTTTAATCCGTGTTCTTGTTCGTATATACTGAAAACCAAATGGTTATTGTTCTTGGAACGGTCAAGATCAATTGAGGAATCCCTCCCGGTCTACATGAACTTTTGTTTAGTTGTATTGCTCTAAACCAAACTGCCTGTGTAAATTAAAACGGTTGGTTGATTATTGACGATCTTGGGGATTTTTGAGGTCAATTTTCTGATGGCATTATGTTTCTTGTAGGATGGTTCATGTAGGGTTGCTCTAGGGTCCAGTGGGAATGGTGAAACATTCACAGTCCTTCCCAGTGAACTTGAGATTGTTGTGCCGAGGAAGTCAGACAAAATTAAGATCATGGGTGGCCCGCAACGTGGGGCAACCGGGAAGCTTATTGGCATCGATGGTACTGACGGCATTGTTAAAGTGGATGATACACTGGACGTGAAAATTCTAGACATGGTTATATTGGCCAAGCTTGCTCAAACATGATGATGGGCCATTGGTATACACCCCAGTTGATGCCCTCGACTGATGCCAATGTATTTATGTTATTGTTGAGTCGTGACTTATGGGTACGCTATTGATACATCAAGTTAAAACATGGTCATCACTTTCGTGCTGCTCTCAGCATGCTGTTTAACAAAACGTGCTAAGGCGTGGGGTTGAGGTAAGAAAAAAGGATAATGGCTTTTTCCTTCTGCTATACCATACCAGATTTAAAAGAATGGAGAGGAATGACAAGGTACTATTAGATGTGGTCGTTTTCGTTTTTCAGCTCTTTTATCTATGTAAATGTATATTTTGTACAATTAGAAATGAATGGCCTTTAGCAAAAATGACTGGTGGGAATTCACTACAAAAGCACTTCTAGTTGTATTGATTTTCGTACTATAATTAATGAGAAATCTTTCCTGTGTGTTATATTGGTGCTTGTCTCCTTTGATATGATCTGAGCATCATATAAAGTGAGAAAGTTTCATGTTCGAGATTTATGACGTGATTGTTTAACTTGGCAACCCCATTTTTAGTTGGTTGTCTAGTTAGGTAACATCTTGCTTCGAAGATTTAATCTATTTTACAGTGAAGGAGCTGCCCTGATAGAAAATTGTCCTCCTTTGAATGCTTGATTATAAATGATATTGTTGAGATTTGAGAACCCTTTTCCTGTATTATAAGAGTGATATATAAAAGGGAAAATTGCAGTCGAAGTACCAAATCTTTCGTTTATTAGCTGGCTTTGTCCAAACCTCTAGTTCGTGTCACCTATGTTACCAGACCTTTCAAAAATTCGCATCCGAAGTTTAAATGGATGGAAACCGTTAGTAAATTTGTTAGTTGACCTAAAGTCAACATTTTGACCAAAATTTGACTACATTTTAAAGGGTAAAAATGTAACATTATATTTTCTATAAAAAAACAATTAAAATAAAAAATCTAAAAACAAATTACCCTTCATCTTCTTCTAGGAATGTCAATTGGGTCGAGCCAGCTCGGCTCATGAAAGTTCAGCTCGTGGGCTGCTCGGGCTCGTCAAATAATGAGCCCGAGCTCGAGCCGAGCGGGGGGTCCCGTCCAACGAGTCGAGCCCGTTCGGCTCGTCGAGCGGCTCGTGGGCTTTGGTTCGTTCAAAAATATGGAAAAAAATAAAATTTTATTAATAAAATTTGAAAAATTTGCAAAAAAAATAATAATAATAAATAAATAAAAATAAAATAAAATTTCACGAAGTTTTGAACTAGCCACGAGCTCGACTCGACTCGGTCCACTGCCATCCCTATCTTCTTCACAGACCCTACACCCCCCACCCCCTCACCCCAAAGAAAAAAAACCAGAACCAACAAATGGAACCGTCACTGCTAAATGAAATTCTTTCTTTAGGTTCTGTGAACGTATCTAATTCATCCAGGAAGGATGAATTTGTGGGCAACTGTCCAGCATTAACAAATTTGTTAGCAAATTCATGCTCAAGCTCTTGTTAACAAATTCTTCAACTGTCCAGCATTAACAAATTCATCATCAAGCTCTTGTTAAGGCTGGACAGCTGAATGCGAGCAGCAATTCATCTAGTATCCCACTCAAGCTGATAAATAAGAGCTTGAGGAGCCATCTTTAATCTTGGAACTATGGCGGCTTGAGGGGCCGTCTTTAATCTTTCTCACCTCGACTGCTGAAGATTGATTTGGGAGTGATGGCCGACGCAATTGGAGTGGTGGTCGGCAGTGGTCGGCGTGATTGGAGTGGGTAGACGTTGGTTTGACTTCGGTGCGGTGCGGTGCGGTGGGGTGGCGTGGGCTTGGTTTATGGAAGAAGAAGATGAATTTTTTTTTTCAAATTCTTTTCCTTTTATTCTATTTTTGGTTTTTTAAATTTAATTAAATGAATTGTTTTTTTTATCGAAAATATAATCTTACATTTTTACCCTTTAAAATGTAGTCAAAATTTGGTCAAAATGCTTACTTTAGGTCAATTGACGGATTTACTAATGGTTTCCATCCATTTGAACCCCTAGTGCATATTTTTGAAAGGTTTGGGACTGTGGGTGGCACAAACTAAAGGTTTGGACAAAATCTGCTAATAAACGAAAGGTTTGGTACCTCGACTACAATTTTCCCTATATAAAATTATCAATAGACTCTTTAATCATGGGAATGTCCTCTCTGTATCATTAGGAACCGGGAAAAGCTAAATGCAGTGTGTGGACTGACAATACTTTCACCAATGTCGTTTAGGAAATAAATTATTTTAGTGCATGCAAATTCCATCATACGAGTGCATGTTATGCTAAAACCCAAGAAAGAAGCAAGTTTTTAAACTAAAAATTCATTTACCTTTTTGAACGAACCTGTTGACACACTAAAAGTATAGCCCAAATCAAATAGCCCAAAGAGTGAAGCCCAATTGGGGAATCCAGGATAAAGGTCCAAACAAGATTATTGATGAATGCGGTGGAAGCCCACAAAGACGGTAATATCATCGCCCAAACTTGCAAAACACCTAGAATCTGAGCGAATGGAGTACCTTACGGTCGTCCAGAGCGATGACCCCGTTCTCGCCTAAACCTTCGAATCGCCCAGGATCTTAGCAAGTATAAAACATTATGGTTATCCAAAATAGCAGTTATTGAGTGATCTTATCACATTCCATGATTCAAGGAGCCCAGTTGAAGGCGATTGAACGACAAAGAGTAATAGCAACAGTTAGAGACGGCAGTTCCACGACAAGTTAGTCACCATAAAGAAAGTGGGTAGTTATACAGCAATCAAGCAGTTTCCAAGCGATTTGTCACGAAAAAATCATCAAGGGAATATAAAAGGAAGAGAAGATATAGAGAAAAAGACCTTGAATCAAATACTCTCAAACAGAGAATATGTAATTTCGATTTCTTAGTTTAAACTTAAACACTTCTTTTAGTACTCGTGTGCTTGCGCCCTTTGGAGGCATTCTGTTTATTTCCAATTGTAAATCATCGCCAATAAAACACCCTTTTTGGGAATTTATCTCAAGAGGTCTGTTCCTTACACAATCGTCTGATCTCTTTTTAATTGTTAGCGACTACCCGCTCGAAACAATTTGGCACGCCCAGTGGGACCTTGGTGTTTGGTGTTGAAGATACAAAAGGTGAAACAATATGTCTCACAAATCTGATAAGGAAGCAGCAAGTCAAGGAGGAGTCCAGTCTGTGATCGAGCGATATGAGGAGCAGCAAAGCTCTCCACGAACAGAGTGACAGAGTAAGAGCAGTCACAGTCGTTACGAACCAATGACAGAGTTGAGTCCTCGAACCATGCATGCATTGCTTGAAAAATTCACACAGGATGTCGTTGAACAGGTAAATCTACGAAATGTTCATAATATGGAAAGATTTACTCAGAATGAGAATGCACATTATGACAACATGGCAAAACAGCTGAATACATTAAATGAAATAATGAATAAGTTAGTAGGCCAAATTTTATCAGCCAGTTGTGCCTATTGCAAATCACTTTCAAACTAGGATAATCGTGTGACATAATTCCCCAGTCTTGAGTCCAAATCAGGGGAGAAAACCACCTTTTGGTCCACCTACTTCAAACTAGGGGGATGGTGTAATGCCAAATCAGAATAGTGGTAATGGTACATCTAACTTGGGGGTAACCTAAATATAAGAGACAATATTCTAAATAATGGACAGAAACCCCACGTGTCAATGATGGAATAAATATTCAGGCTAATGGTAACAATGGTCCAAATCACGGCAACTTTGTTGCCAACCAAGGACCAAACATCAGGCCTCGCGCAAATCAACTGATCAACCAACCTGTAGGAATTCCATATGACCTCAACGTCATGTTGAGAAATCAAATTATGGAAATAGTACAGGATCAAATGGATTTTGGGGTACGTCCTATCATTCGGCCGACTTACACAAGCCATACCCTGATTGGGTAGACCAAGCATGTCCATGGCGTAGAGGGTATAAAGTGCCAGAATTCTCATTATTTATCGGTTTAGGAGAGGTGTCTACTCTAGAACACATAGGGCGATTCACACTGCAAAGTGGTGAAGTAATCAACTACCATAAAATGAGGTTGTTCCCTAGTTCATTAACAGGAATAGCTTTCTCTTGGTTCATCAATTTGCCAGCGAACTCGGTTCTAACATGGCAACAATTGGAGCAATTGTTCCATGCTCAGTTTTATAAGACTGAGTCTGAAGTTACTTTGATCGATTTGGCGAATCTACGTCAAATGTCAAACGAATGGGCTGAAAGTTTCCTTCAAAGGTTGAAGATAGCAAGAAGTAAATGTTTTGTACCTTTGCCCGAAAAGGAGTTTGTCAAAATCGCTCAAAGTTGTCTAAGCTTTGATTTGAAAAAGAAATTCCAAGACAGGGAATTTCCTAATATTTTTCAATTGAGTGCAAACGTGATTAGGTATGAACGATTAATAAGAGAAGAACAAATGAAAAATTCTAGCAAGGGGACTTATTATAGAGACCCAAATTTTGATGTTCATACCATTAATGACGAGTATTACGATCAAACTGAAATGTGTTTGGCCAAATTAATCAAAGGAGACGCGTATACTTGTCCTATAATGGTTAAGCCTAAATCGTCGGGCAAGAATGAGCCTATAAAAGATGAAAACAAGAAGGTTATAACGTTCTCGTTCGATGTAACCAAAACTGACCTTATATTTGATAAACTATATAAGGATAAGGAGATAAAGTTGAGCGATAAATATAAGTTGTCAAGCCCTGAACAAATCAAGGGTAAAAAATATTGTAAGTGGCATAATGTATGGTCGCATTTGACTAACAACTGTTTGGTTTTTACCATGTGTTACAGGTGCCATTGAATCAGGACGAATTACGTTCGAGGATAAGAAGAAGATGGCAGTGGACGAAAACCCTTTTCCACAGCCACTTGGGGTGAACATTGTGACGACTGGTTTAAAAAACAAGTTGCCAAAATTCAAGTTGGTTATAGATGACGGAGAAGAGGACCCTGGGCCACACCCCAGTGTCTTTGAACATATCAAAGAGAAGGAGCCTGAAAAGGACAAAGACGTCATATGTGCAAGATGTAAAAGAGAAGTGAGTGCAAATACAGAGAAACCAGGGATATGGCAGTATCACCATCGCCCTAGTTTTTTCCCAAACACTCAGCCTGGTACAGGGTGAGGTACATCATTCTATAGGAGACCGCCCTTCGAGAGGCAGTTCATGTCAATAATAATGGGAGAACATTCAGGCCACAACCTCGCCAACCAAATGTATGACATTCATTCCAGTATAATGCAGGAAGGGTGATACCCTTCAACGAGATGACTAGAACCCAACAAAGACGTCTTTAATGGAATTATGGACGAATGATGAGGCAACAACAGGGAGTGCCACATCCTAAGGCGCCTAAACTACTCGAGGTGACCAATCAAAATGTTCTCAAAGACAGTGAGGAGACCAGTGCAGGTGAATCGATGGAAGAATTGTCAGAGAGTTCTTCTGGGAGATCGAAGTTTGAGCGAGGCAGAAGGGATGGAGAAGATCCAGATCAGCCCCTTACTATTCAGTTCGGTACGTTACCTCCTGTCATGGCTAATAACTATTTACTAGCCAATGAGTTCAAGAACAAAGAGAAAGAAGAAGAAGAGAAGGAGGATAACGAGGAAGAAGCATGTGTGCTGGAATGTGAAGAATGCCAAACTTCTAGAGGGGCCTACAATGGTGAAGATGATGATGGTATGACGGACATCGAAGAGGAAATTAATTTGGAAGCAGAAAGAAGAAAAAGAAGAGTATCGCACAATACTCTGTTGAAACAACTACATCGAGAGGGAGTTCGTGAAGTGGACTTGTTGGGGAAACCATCTAGGCGTTCTTTCGATTATTACATGCTGTACGGGATGCCCAAGAGGAAAAAGAGAGTACCTCGCTCTGAAAAGTATAGATCACCTCCAAGAATAATGCCTCCTCCCACAGGTTTGGTAACCGAAGAAGAAGCATTAGAAAACAATAAAAAGGAAATTCAAGAAGCGGAAGCTCAGTGCGACATACTACACGTTGACTTATCACAAAAAGATAATTCAACAGAGAACAAGCAGGAAGTG
>NW_019228115.1:223887-237589 GCF_002742605.1 Olea europaea var. sylvestris
GGGGATTGAACTTGATAAAAATAAAGCGAAAGCCATTTTAGAAGCCAAACCACCTAGCAATAAAAAAAAATTGCAAAGGTTCATGGGCCAAGTAAATTTTTTAAGACGCTTTATTTCTAACTGTGCAGGGCGAATTAAAGCTTTTTCGTCACTTTTAAAGCTGAAAAATCAGGACGAATTTGTCTGGAAAGAAGAGCATCAAAAGGCTTTTGAAAGCCTAAAGACATATTTATCAAGTCCACCTGTGTTGGTGTCACCAATCCAAGGACGGCCAATGAAAGTATATGTATCGGTTGAACAAGAATCAATAGCTGGAATGGTCACGCAAGAAATCCAATTTGATGAAGAAAGGGCGATTTACTACTTGAGTAGACGGTTAACAAAATGTGGATGTAATTACTCTGCCATTAAAAAATAATGTCTTGCATTGTATTTCACGTGTACGAAATTAAGGGCTTATTTACAGCTCGTAACCGTTTATTTAATTTCTAGAGTAAATTTGGTTAAGTATATGTTCTCTCGCCCTGTTTTACACCAGAGGGTAGGCTTTTGAACGTTAGCACTATCAGAATTCGAAATACAATACATACTCCAAAAGGCAATCAAAAATCAGGCTTTGGCTAACTTTCTGGCCGATCATCCATGCCTTGACATGCCTGAAGAAATTGAATTAGAAATCAATTCATTCGAATTAAAATCTTGGGTTTTATATTTCGACGGGTCGAAAACCTCTAAAGGTGCAGGAGTAGGAGTAACACTGATAAATCCTTTAGGGATTTGTTACAAGTTCGCATTCACTTAGGATAGGATGTGCACCAACAATCAAGTCGAATATGAAGCCTTAATCTTGGGCTTAGAATTAATGATAGATATGGAGGTAAAGAATGTGATCGTTAGAGGCGATTCTCAATTGGTAATTCACCAATTGATCGGTGACTTTAAGTGCTAAAGTGATTCCATTATAAGTCAATATGAAATCGCCCAAAAATTGTTGGAAGAATTCGACCAAGTAGAGCTTCAATGTGTTAATAGAATATATAATGACATAGCAAATGAATTGGCCCAGATGGCCTCAGGGTATTCCAAGGTTTTAAATTGGAAATCTACTTATGAATATGGAGTAATATTGCCCGTAGTCCAAAGAAGGGCGAGAAGGATTGAAATTCATTGCATGCAAGATGGAGATGCAATAGATTGGAGGGTAGAGATTAAAAGGTTCCTTAAAGAACCTAATAAAGGAGGTAGTAGAAAAATGAAGTTGCGTTTGCTAAACTATACACTGATAGATGAAGAGTTGTTTAAGAAATGCTCTGATGGTATATTACTAAAATGTGTAAGTTTGCAAGAAGCCAAAACAATCATGGCTGAAGTGCATGAAGGGATATGTGGAGCTCATCAAGTTGGCCAAAAGATGAGATTGTTAATTATTAGGAATGGATATTTTTGGCCCAAGATGGGAGAATCATGTGTTCAATATGCAAAGAGTTGTCTAGCATGCTAAAAGCATGGTCCAATACAAAGGGCGCTAGCAAGAGAAATGGCACCCATTATCAAACCCTGGCCGTTCAAGGGTTGGGCGATAAACCTGATAGGGAAGATTTATCCCCCCATCGTCCAAACAACATACCTTTGTTATAGTTGCGACTGATTTTTTCACTAAGTGGGCAGAAGCGATACCTTTAAAGGAGATCACCCAAAAGAGTGTCATAGAATTTATCTGTGATCATATTATTTATAGATTTGAGATTCCACAAACTTTGATTGTAGATCACGGAACTTCTTTAAATGGAGATCAAGTGAATAAATTCTTGAGCGAGTTTGGATTTAAATTAGTGAACTTCACACCATATTACGCTCAATCTAACAGACGAGCAGAATCTTCTAATAAGGTTTTAAAAAATATCATAAGGAAAATGATAGATGAAAATGCTAAAAATTGGCATGAATGTCTAAACAAGGCCTTATGAGCTTATAGGACGTCGCATCATTCAAGTACCAAAGTTACTCCTTTCCAACTTACTTATGGACAGGAGGCTATTTTGCCTATGGAAATCAATGTGCGATCAATTAGAGTGTGTTTGCAACATAAGTTAAGTGATGTTGAGTATACCGAATCACTAGTTCAAAACTTATTGGAGTTGGACGTCCTAGATAGATTGTAAGTTCAAAAACGAAGGATGACTAAGTTTTATAATAAAAATGTTATAGCCAAGTCATTTAGCCTGGGCGAATTGGTTTGGAAAACAATACTCCCTTTGGATATCAAGGATCCAAAGTATGGCAAGTAGTCGCCCAATTGGGAATGGCCATATAAAGTAAATAGTGTGTTGCCCAATGGAGCCTATCATTTAGAAGATTTAGATGACACCAAATACATGAGGTTCATTAATGGCAAATATTTAAAAAAGTATGTTCCTTCCTTATGCGAGAATGAACAAATAAAAGCGTAATCAAATTGCGTTAAACGATCGTAGATAAATAAGGCCAGAACGAAATACGTTCAAATAAATTCTTTTATTATCAAATATTCATTACAAATTGTAAGATACAAAATACTAATGCTTTATAAGCTACAATTGAGAGCAAACTAATTTCTCGGTTGATCGTCAAGCAAGAAGGTGAACCGGCCTTGGTCGCCGTCCTGATCGCACTGCTGTAAGGGCAGGCAGATAGCCGAGAAGCACTCTCAACAAGTAAAAAGGAAGAAAAGTACCCTCAAATCGCCTGCCTAATCGCATTGCTGCAATAACGGGCAAGGAGACTGAGAAACACTCTCAGCAAGCAAAGTAACTTGAAAAACATCCTCAAAAATTGACTTCCATCATTGAGACGATGGAAAGAACTTTGCTGGCTAAATAATATTTCTTATATCTCCCATACCAAATGTGACATCAAAACAGATAGCAAAATGGGCGGATTAAATGATCCATTTCTATGGAAGACGAAAATTTTGGATCAATTGTTGAGATGCCAAACAATGGCAGCAAATTAGTTTTTGAAGAAAAGAATGGAAATGAAAATGATGAGTGTGAAGTACACACGCATTTATAGAGGCGTGAAGGTGAAAAGACAGAATATGAATGACCACATTCGTGTCTAATAATTGAAATCAAATGGCCCAAAGTCTTGGAAAAAGAGACGGAAATATCAAGGAAGAATGTACATGAATCTTAGCATAAAACAATTAAATGCTTGGGAGGTTGACGATTAAGGACAACGTCAATTAATATGCAAGTAGACAAATTAGTCGTTCGTTAATGATGATAACTGCTGTTAGATTCAAAATTAGTAATGGTAATTAGTGCGAAGTTACAAAAGGAAAGTTAGTACGAAGTTAAAAAAGGAAAGTTATGTCTTAATTACAATTCACCTCAGGCCGAACGAATTCTTTCCCTAAGTCTCCCCCAATCTTCGCTCTGTTGAGAAGAAGCGACATTTAATTCAGCTACAAAATCATCATCAACCTCTAGCTTTTTGTACTGCTCAACCAAAGACTTGGTTCGTTCAATTCCTTGGGAAGCATTACGCTTTTTAGCAGACATTCTCGCCCTACAGTCGTCCATCTTTGCTTGAAGCTTCTTCATCTCTGCAGCCAAACTTGTCATCAAAGAGTCTTCGACCATAACGTAGGAAGAGATTTCTTTCAATTCGCCCCCGGCTTTGTTAATCTCTAGAAGCAAAGACTCTCTTTCAAATGCAGCACGAAGATATTGAGTACTCCTGGCATTCAGTTCAACATTTTTGGCTAGCAAGGAGAGGATATCAGAGTGAACAACATTCAACGTCGCTTTAAAGTCAGCAGAAACATTGAGCGACGGAAGTGTAAGTGCTTACGCCAATTTTGCACTCAATAGCTCAAGCTTATCCTTATGTTTAGTCGCACTAGCCTGGCCGATATCCATGTCCATAAAAGACACATACTCAAATATCGACTGCTTGAGAAACTTCATATTTTCCTCTGAAGAAGCAGAAAGATGATTGGTTGAAGTAGGGCGAGACGTCTTGACTTGCCCCCAGGAAGTAAACAAGTCCTGGATGGAACACACAATGTTATCAGCACCCTGCAAAGAAAAATGCCAACATTGAGGACTTTCACTACAATAAACGAAGCGAAAATGAAAGTGAAGCAAAAGGTTACCTCATCAGCAATCTTGGGAAGTTCAGGCATATCATCAATTGGCTCCACTACCTGTGGGGACTTCCCCTTATCTGGGCGAGAAGACTCTGCCACAATGGGCAGGCCCATGGGAGCCTCTGTATAATTCAAGAAGTAACGAATCAGAAACCAGTAGCACAAGCAAAGGTAAAACATCAAAATATGTATTACCTTCTGGTTCGACGTTTGGGAGGTCGGCGCCCTAGGAATGTGGCCTTTCTACTGGTTGTGATGAAGGTTCCGGGACTAAGGGTTTTTCTTTAAGCATAATCCCTTCATTAGCTGATTTGGATGAAGCAACTTCAGCAGAAGATGATGGAGTAGGAGCTACCAAAACCAAAGCCTTTGAAAGAGAGGCTGAACTTTTCTGAGAAAGCATGTTTGTGAATAAACGAATTCAATTACCTTTCTCCTAAGGATGTGAGGAGCGTCATCATCATCATCATCATCATCATGCAAAATGAGAGATGCTGAAGCTGGCCGTTTACAGCTTAAGACACCTTTAACTGCAGTAGCCTTGACAGGTAGAGAAGCAGATGGATGGATAGAATGTTTAGCGCGAGTAGGGAAGGAATGATTCCTAATGAACACAGGGGTGACCAAAATAGGAGAAGTAGAGGGAGTGCTTGGCTGGTCCAGTAAATCGAAGACACGATTAGCATCATTTGCAAACAATCGGCGTTTTACTGATGGCCAAAGCTGTTCAAAAAGAGGATGGACGGCACAGCTAGAATTGAAAGGGGCTAATGAAAATTTGCTCGTCAAAAGAATGTTGCGAGCATCTATAGCTTGTGCCTCTACCTTATTAATAGTGTGAAAACGGTCTGTTAAATTTTTGGAGTAGCAAGGAGGAACAGGTCAAGTTTGGCCAAAACTAAGTTGGCGAGCAAAAAATTGGGGAGCATATATTTCAACCCTAGCTTTGGCATTGGTTCCAGTTAAAATATCGTGGAACAATTCCCTCTCAATCAAAAACTGAATCCAAACAAGTAGAGAGGCACTCACACTGTCTAGGATGGATGGAGGTTGCACATAATCTGGAGTAAAGTGAGCAGGAAAAGGAAAGAATGAAGGAATCGAATTTAAGGTATAAAAGAATGAAAAAATGTCCCTACTGGACATATTTACAGGGTTCAGTGGATCAATGGCTAACCCATAGCAGCTAGCAGAACTAAGGAAAATGGATGGAGCACCAAGTGGTGGAAAGTATGATCTCAACCACAGTTGAGTAAACCAAAGGGGCCCACTGCCAGTGGGAGATGCACCATTCTTCAGTTGAAATTGAAGGGAAGCCATGCCTCTATAAAGGGCAGCTAAAAAGAAAGAACATAAGTTCAAAGGCCTACCACGCGCCAATTCATGCGCTATGGGTAAATAGCTCATAGAAGGTTTCATACTTGGCACGCAGAGAATATATTTACAGAGCCAAATCTGAAGAAAGGCCACACACTCAGCATGGGAAGGTTCAGCGCTTGAGTGATTATAAAAGCCTTGTAGACTTGAATAGGACTCAGTAAGTTTCTTGTTAAATTTCGGGGCAACACTGGAAATCAAAATACCAGGAAAGATGGTATCGCCCAAAGGCGGAAGATTTACTAGGGCTCCAACGTCCCTTAAAGTAATAGACATGGGACCAAGAGGAAAAATGAAGGTATTATATTCAGAAGACCAAAAACTCAAAGCAATAGGAAAAAGCACTGTGTCGAAAATTGGGGGCTGAAGAGTGATTTCTATTAAGTCTGAAATACTAGCACGATCAAAAATCGCCTTGGTAGGGCCATGATTCACAAGACATGCATGCCATCTACGAAAAATAACATCAGCTTTGGGCCAAGTGCGAATACCTTTTTCGCGAATCGGCCTCAATTGCAGAGAGTTCAGGAACGGAGGGCCTTGAGTGCAAGGGAACAGCTGGCCCACCACCACTTGTCCAACGGCTTTGACATTATTGAACGATGGACCCAGATAGAACTCATTGAGGTTAGCATTGCTTGTGCAAGGAAGTTTGGATTTACATACGGCCTAGTAAGGATTTTCTGGAAGTCTTCGAAACTAAAAGAATCATCAGATTAAGTTTGTGAAGTCGCCATTGAAAAGAAAGTACAGTTTTGTTAAGGTTTGCCTGAGAAACGTAGCAGAGAAGCAAGAAGATGAACAGTAAAATAACGAGGAGGAAGCGCGAAATATAGAGACGTGGTTTAGTGGTGCGATGAAATGGCGTGTCTTTTGGGTTTATAAGGGTTTGTAACGTTGCACCTTTTCAAGTTGTAGAAGGAAATAATGATTGAAATTCTTGGGAATTTCAAATATTGCTAGAAAATACAAAGTGAATATGGCAAAGATTAGTAATTGGTATTAATTCTACCATATTGGGGGGTAATTGTTGACACACTAAAAGTGCAGCCCAAATCAAATAGCTCAAAGAGTGAAGCACAATTGGGGAATTCAGGATAAAGGTCCAAACAAGATTATTGATGAATGCGGTGGAAGCCCACAAACATGGTAACATCATTGCCCAAACTTGCAAAATACCCAGAATCTGAGCGAATGGAGTACCTTACGGTCGCCCAAAGCGATGACCCCGTTCTCGCCCAAACCTTCGAATCACCCAGGATCTTAGCAAGCATAAAACATTATGGTTATCCAGACTAGCAGTTATTGAACCAGTTATTGAGTGATCTTATCACATTCCACGATTCTAGGAGCCCAGTTGAAGGCGGTTGAACGACAAAGAGTAATGGCAACATTTAGAGACATCAGTTCCACGACAAATTAGCCACCATAAAGAAAGTGGGTAGTTATACAGCAATCAAGCAGTTTTCAAGCGGTTTGTCACGAAGAAATCATCAAGGGAATATAAAAGGAAGAGAAGATCTAGAGAAAAAGACCCCAAATCAAACACTCTTAAACAAAGAATATGTAATTTCGATTTCTAAGTTTAAACTTAAATACTTCTTTTAGTACTCGTGTGCTTGTGCCCCTTGGAGGCATTCTTTTTATTTCCAATTGAAAATCATTGCCAATAAAACACCTCTTTTTGGGACTTTGTCTCAAGAGGTCTGTTCATTACACAATCGTCTGATCCCTTTTTAATTGTTAGCGACTATCCGCGCGAAATAAAACCATTTCATATGTTGAAATAAAAATCCAGGAATAAAATTGATGTAGTGAGATTGGAGATAAAAAAGCAAGAGAGGGAATGCGACAGGTTCCACAACTCACAAACTGAAATGAGAGAGGAGGGGGCAGCAATGGATCAAGGAAAACCCCACTCTGTTCCTCATAGCCCAAGCTCTTCCAAATAAAGATGAAAATACTTTGTACATCCCTTCAGAAGTGTGGCAGTGAACAACTGCATTTCTACCTATTCCATTGGCCTTGGGGGTACAAATTTTGTTCGATCTTACCTATAGAATTTTCCATTGACCATCCCTAGAACCCCACCTTGGATCATAACAAAATGGAGACTGATAGCTGCCTCGTAAGTATTTTATGAAGAATTGCTTTGATGACAATTGACCATAAATAAGATGAAAAAAGACTTCGTCTCCATCAAGATGGATAATATGGAACCTCAATGTACGTAGTCCCAAATGTGAAGAAATTGAGTGGTGTTGTTCATCCAACACTGCTAGAATATCCTTCTCTGCAAAGGGAAAGGTTATAGAGCCATCTGCAAAGAAGTGACTAACTCGTCAACTGCGCTGCGTACCCAATATATCATCCCTCGATGCAAGAAGAGAAGGCTTTTGCGCATAAGATGAATAGATAGGGTGACGAGGTCCTCTAGACGACAATACTCACCCCTAGTGGCTACCAGTAAATGTGAAATATGGCTCATGACAACCATCACCCTAGGATTCAAAGTTATCTCCCTCGTTGACATGCTGAAAATTTCCCATGATCAACCATAGCGAAGGGAACACGAATTCACTGAGCCAGCCTTCTCATTATACACACCTACTTTCAAGATACACTACATTCCACACTCCTTAGATTGGGAATTTCCATGAAACGCATTATGTGTATGAATAGGTTAAAAGAGACTTCCCAACCTTAGAAGGTCCTCTTGCTCGTCAGTGCCATTTAGTTCTAAGGCGTTAGCTAGCCTATAGGCGTAGATGTAGTTTTCATTGATTGATTGATTTTCAATCTTTGTTTGGGTAATTAGACCGATTGTAGCCCCGAATAGTTGTACCCACAATTTTGATCAATACAACTTATTTACCTGATAAAAAAAAAAGGAACAATAATATATTATTTCCACCCTTTGGTTCAACTTAGTGGTGGCAATGGGCCAGCTCGGCCCTTGACCTCATGAGCTCGGCTCGCGCTCGTGGTGAGCCAAGCTTGGGCTCATGAGCTTGTCCATTTTTTATTTTTTATTAAAGAGTTTTACAAATAAATGAAATAATAGAAAACACTTTTAAAAAAAATAAAAAGTGTTAAAAAATACAAATAATTTAATGAAGACAATTTTTTATTTTTTTATTTATATCATATTGTAATATTTTTTATAAAGTATAAAATATTTATATAATGAAGACGAATTATTTTTTGAAATACATTTACAAAAAATATATATTTTTGATTTCTTTTTAAAGTATATAAAATGTAAACACTTCTCCTTTATCCGGGCTTGGGACCATCTACATCAATTTTAAGTAGGCGGAGTTAAAAATTGTATACGAACAACTTGTTGTAACGTGTACAATTTTTTAAAGAAAACTAAATTTAACGATTAAAAAATAAAGAAATTTTGATTAATATAATTAAATCAAATATCACTTACCTGACGATATGCAATTTCAGCGTATTTATTTTGTAGTCGAAACTAAGAGTCCTGCCAATCCTTCATGCACATTAACGCTTCCAAAATATCTTTTTTCAGTCGGCTCTTGATATCGATCAAAACCCTTTTACTTGTACTAAAAGCAGACTTCGAAGTAATAGTGCTAACCGAAGGTGTCAGTAGATCTTTCGCAATTGCAGAAACAATTGGCCAACATCTTTCATACTTTTGTCAAAATTCAATTACTTCTTCTGAACTTTTTTCAATTGTTCTGTCTGTTAGCATATTATGATTGAAGTAATCAATTAATTCGGCAGGCATCGCATTTTGAGTTTCGGCCAATGTTTGATGAGATGCAAATATAGACGACATGACACTAGATAAACACATTGCAATTGTATCATATCTAAATGTATTAATGCCTTGAAATAAATTCATTATTTCGGCATCATTTTTTTCAATTTCAGCAGAAGGAGTAAGTGCAGAGGGTACCCGACTAACATTCGCACCCATTTTTTCTGCATATAAATCATACATTCCATATAATATTTGCTCTAAATTCTTATAGGTGATATGTGTATCAAGTATTAAAACTTTATTGATTTGATCAATTACGTATTTAGTTCCCGAAATATTATATCGGGGGCCCATTGCGCATGCTAAAGGAAATAACATAGACAGTTCTTCCAATATTTTCTAAACTTTAATTCCATAGCAAGTATAATTTCACTAAAAGCGGGATCATTTTTATATTAATGGAATGTTCTTGCAATTATATAAAGGCGTTCAAGAACCATACAATTTGTGGGATAATACACGCCGGATAAAATCTTTATGGTCTCATAAAAAGATGTCAAAAATCGTTTAACTTTCAAAGCTGAAATTCAATTGGATTCATTTAACATACCATCGTCATCATTTTTAACGTGTCTATTGTTATAAAAGTCAGTTATTAAATTTTCGAAACCTTCACATGACTTTAATAGCAAGTAAGTAGAGTTGCATCTATGACCTACGTCGCTAACAAATGTTTTAGCAGTCGTCACCCCTATTTCGACACAAAAATCTACAAATGCTTGTTTTCTACTAGGAGAGATCGTAATATATACTAATGCATTCCTAATCTTTTGAAGTTCATCCTTTATATGTTTTAAGCCATCTTGTACAATTAAATTCAAGATATGACACACACAACGAATATGAAACAAATACCCATCAAAATCAGGTTGAAATGTCTAAACAATTTATCGACGACTACCTTATTAACACTAGCATTATCAAAAATAAAAGACCAAATTTTAGTCTCGCTATTATATTCTTTTACAATACTGATAATAGCATTATATATATTATTAGCATAGTGAGGAAACTCAATAATTCTAAAAGCAATAATTTTCTTATGCATGTACCAAAGTGAGTCTATATAGTGTGCGGTTGCAGCTATATATGCTCTTTTATTAACCCCTTCCCATATATCAGAAGTTAAAGATATAACACCCCCATATTGTTGCAAATCCATAATTAATTGTTATTTTGAATTATTGAAATATTGTATTGTATTGGCACGAAGAGTGTTTCAACTTCTCCCAACGTACCTCGGTTGCAGATAATCTTACACGAACGAGACGAATATTGGTTGTCTGCAATAGCCAGAGGCAACTTAGTGGCAGCAACAAATTTCACCATTTCGGTTCGAGTATTGTCCTCTGAATACACCCACATGGATAGGGGTGAAGTTTTAGAGCCGGCGCCTGGACTACCATATTGCAATTGTGTTTGACCAGCTGGAAGAAGTCCATGTCTGGTTGCACATGCTTTGTAGTGGCGGTTGAGATGGGTGGTACCAATTCATTTTTGCCATGCCAATCTTTGTTGGCAATATTTACAAACTGCTTTAGATTCTGCAAAGCCATCGACGACTTTTTCCGTTGAAATCAACTTAAAGTGATCCCAACATTTTGCTTGTTTTTTGGCCTTTTGCTTTCTCCTCGCATCTGGGATGTTTAATTCGTCATCTTCATCCTCATGTTCCGCTTCGGGAACGTTAATATCATCCAAATCAATTGGATTGTGGCTTCCCTGATCATGAATGTGAACATCTTCAGGTATGGGTATGTCATTTAGACTGGCAAATTCATTTGGAAATTGACTTTGCGGCATCCTAGGCAATTCGTCATGATGTGGCCCACATCCCTTATCGAATAAGCTCTTAACAAATGAGCGTTGATCCATTTGTTTAATTGTTTATGATGAAATTCAAATATAATAACTAGAAAAATATAAATGTAGTGAGATTGTGAGAATTGAGAATTGGATGAATTGAAATTGTAATTAATAAATAGTAAAAATTGAATTGATATCGTATATTTTGCAGCACAAGAGAGTAAAAACTTGATAATTGATATAATAAAAGAGAGTTGAGAAAGTTGGAGTAGTGATTGAGTAATTGATATAATAAAAAATTTTAAAAATAAAATTTCAGTCACCAAAACGGTTACTTTTTTTAAAAAGTGACCGTTTTGGTCACTTTATTTGGGGGCTCGTTGCGAGCCACGACCTCGTTAAAAATAACGAGCTCGTGGCTCATTCAAACGAGCCGCTCGTGGGCTCGCTCACAAGCGGCTCGCCTCCCTGCGAGGGTCGCTCGGCTCGTGATTTTATGAGTTCAAGCCGTTCACGAGCCCTATTTTGACGAGCCGTTTGACATTCCTAATTCAACTTGAAATCTGTAATTTGTTCTCCAAATCAGCAGCATCACGGCCCTCTTTATTTACGAGTTTGGTTCCCATGATGTTTCCGACCAGACAAAGTTCCATTTTGTGAAACCCATCGGATACTGAATTTTGAGAAACCATAATTGGAGGTCCATCTTCTTCATCAAGTCTGAGTTTAATGCACAGACTAGAAATCTCATGTGGAATCATGATAGCAATATCGACGTCAAAGAAAGATGCTTTACGGTGGAACCTGTTAGGACCTTCCTCTTGCTGCTCACGGTGATTTCCGGGCTCAGTTAACCATTAAACATAGAATTCAACATCAAAACCAAAGTCACCAACTCGCCGGCGCTGCCCTCTCCTATGGTTGCTTTCCTCTCTTGCTTTGTTGATTCAATCCACACACTTAGGATGGATACCACTCAGGTAAGGTTCACAAAGACTCAAGCAATTGGGGTGGAGAAGAAATCACGAAGAAGATGAAGGCAGAAGGACACGGCTGGACACGGTAGTTTCTCTATCTCTCACGGCTTCAACTTGGACGGTGTCAACTAGGATGAAAACACCAATATATATAGTAAGTCAAGTGGCCAACATAAGGTAAGTAGGGATATGGTAAGTAGGCTCGACTAGGGTTAACTTCCAATGGAAAGAATCAACAAGCCACAAAGAGTATTAGCCGTCCAATAGGTGAAGTAACGTTTGGTCGGTTCATCCATTATTCGATGTTGAATTATCGTTCAGTCATTCATGTCGACTGATAAAATTGGTTCTCATCATCGCCCGGGAGGTCGTTTGACAATATAATGTCTAACAACCTCCACCTTGGTGTCAAAGGACCTGCAAAGAAAAACATTTTTCCATTAGTGACACCTCTAACAGAAAAAATCAATAAAATTGAAATCATTTACCTGTACCGATGTTTAGAAGCTCTTTGCAACTTCTAAACTTTACCAGTGGCAGCACTTTCGTGCCCATATCTGAAGGATTGTACTGTGTGTGAATTTTTTCAAGTCTTACTACTTCTTGTGATATTATATCCCTAATGAAGTGTAACCTAACATCGATATGTTTAGTGCGTTCGTGAAAGACAGGATTCTTACACAAATGTATGGATAATTGACTATCAGAATACACAACCACATACTCATTCAAGACACTCAGTTCATGAAGTAGACCTCTAAGCCATAGGCCTCTTTAATTGCTTCAGTGGTGGCAATATATTCTGACTCTGTAGTGGATAGTGCAACTATGTGTTGTAACTGTGATTTCCAACTAACACACGAATTTGATAAGGTGAATACGTAAGAGGAAGTTGATTTCCTACCATCCCTATCTCCTGCATAGTCAGCATCTACAAAACCCTTTAATTTCACGCCTTCTTTATTAGCACTAAATTTTAGACCCACGTCACTTGTACCCTTCAAATATCATTCTTTATTAGCACTAAATTTTAGACCCACGTCACTTGTACCCTTCAAATATCTTAAAAGCCACTTTAATGCTTCCCAATGTTCAGGACCTGGATTAGACATGTACCTACTGAGAGTACTAATAGCGAATCCTAAGTCCGGTGTAGTGCAAACCATCAAATACATTATGGAACCAATCACATTTGAGTATGGAATTTTACTCATGTATTCCAATTCACGTTCATTGCAAGGAGCTTGTTCCTTAGATAGAACAAAATGATTTGCAAGAGGCAACGTGACAGGTTTGAAGTCACTCATATTAAACTTTTTCAACACTTTTAATATGTATGGAGACTGATGCAAGAATACGATGGAACTTGACCTATTTCGTTCTATTTCCGTGCCTAGAATCCTTTTAGCCTTTCCTAGGTCTTTCATGTCAAATTCCCCACTAAGATCTGCTTTTATATTGTTTATCCACTTAGGAGATGATCCAACTAAAAGCATGTCGTCCACATAGAGCAACAAAAACAAATAATTGTTATCAGTCTCGTTGTGTTGAAAGTATAGGCAGTGATCGAATTTACTTCTTTGAAATCCTATAGTGAGTACAAAGGAATCAAAC
>NW_019228115.1:238183-241655 GCF_002742605.1 Olea europaea var. sylvestris
TGTTGGATATTGGTTAAATAAATTGAGAATTGAAAATCGATTAAAGTTCGTATCGAATTCGGCCAAATACTCAAAAGCTCGACTCAATCCGTTTAGGCAAAATTGTTTGCCACTTCGCCGCTTCGGGGCGCACAAAGAGAATTTTGATTTCTCTGCATGTATTGAAGGGTATATTTGGCATTTCGAAAACCAATATCGGATGAATGAGAAATTACGAAAAAGGCCTCAACCATTAGTGAATAGACACATTTTCATAAATGTGTATTGTTTGGAAAGGGTGCATGGTTTGGCCTCAACCATTTCGTCCACACCCCTTCATGGTCTATAAATAGGACCCTTTGGGTGTCCTATTCCACACAGTTTGATATGCAAAAACGTCTCTCATCCTCTCTTCTATCCAAAATCAAAATCATTTCATTTATTTTGATTTTCTTTCATTTCATCTGTGGAGTACATAAGCCTACATTTGGTTCGTTGTACTTGTGTTTTGGAGTGCTACAAACACAAGTGTAACCGTTGTATCTTGGGAGTCGATTGCCGAAATCCGTAGGCACCGTTGCGGGGCAAATTCGACTTAAGGACAAAGAGTCCAACTCTTGCCTCGACTTTGTCACCATCATTATACTTATTTCGACGTCACTATTCACAAAATTCTTCCAACACGAATGACTTGCCATTTAGTGCTCGACATTTCTTCTAGTTCTTGCTGAAATTTGTAAATGAGTAATCTGAAAGCTTGGAGTTTTTCAGTGAGACGCAAGAGACAATACCAAAACCTGGATAATACATAGTTGTACACGTTTTAAGTTACCATGAATTCGTAGTATTTATTAATTAGGGAAAATTTAATATCAGTCCTTAACCTATTGCCTCAGTAGCAAGTTAGACCCAACCTTTATGAAAAAGCAAGTGGATCCGCAACTTTAATTTTATCGTGTAATCAGTCCAACCACATAAATTATATAAACCTATGTTTGACTTATGTTTATAAACTGGAGTCAAATATTTTAATTTGATTGGGCATGAATTAACGAAAATAATTTATTCTCATCTACTGTACAACCCGATAATGCTAGAGGTGGCTTAATTTTGGTAAAAGAATGTTTACTCACATCTATCATGGTGAGTTAAACAATGTTAAAATCTGATACGCTCATTCTTCGAGGTAATTTTTTGGAAAACTTCCAATAAAAGAGAAAGGAAGGATAAATGATGATACTAAAAGCTTCTAGAAAAAATGTTATTTTTCTTAGAAATCCATTAAAAACCCGTTTGATGAAGAAAAGTACTACACTTAATATTTATCAGTTTTGATAAAACTCAATAAACAACGAAACGATTTCATTAACTTTAACTGCAAAGAAAATTTGATTTTCTCAATTTCTCAATTCAAATGTGTTCATATTTCATTTAACATGGTACATATATTAATCAATGGATACAACATTTAACTTCTCAGTGAAGACAAAAGGTAGCATCAAATTCTAAATATTAAATATGGGGATGTATAATTTACCGGGAAATAAAGAACAAGGTCATCCTTAATTTTGCCAAAAATGGAGATTTAGAAACCTCAAACTTAGAACAAGATAACTTTTTGACTAAGTGGAATTTGTTTGAAAATTGGTGTATGTTATTAAAGTCTATATATTCTTTTTGAAGTCTTTGGATTTTATTTTTTATAATGAAAAAGATAGTTTGAGCAACAACTTGGAGGTCACGTGACCTCCAAGGCGTATAGTATTTATAAATACTCAAGTTACCTTTTATCTACATATTTCAAGGAATTTATTTCATCTATTTATAATTTAAATTATTTAAAAACACTTTTCAAACACGTTTTAAATCTTCTTTAGCCCATATTAGATCTCCATTTTTTAAAAACTTATTTTTTTTTTCAAATTTATTTTCAACCTCACAATAAAATATTTTGCACGTAAACCTAAAAATTTTCTTACTTTTCAACCTCACATTTTCTAAAAACTCACTATTACGAAAAATGAAGCTCAAACATAGGCTTACGTTGTTACATGAACTTCATGAAAATCATCTGACTTCCAATTTTGAAGCAAACGACACAAGTTGTGAACCAAAACTAAATTTCATAGAATGATATATATGAGAACCATGGGACAATGTAACATGTATTTGAACAATTTTTGCTATTAATTCGAGATGTATTCTGATGGGCGCTTGTATTCTTTTTAATTGTTTTTTTTTCCTTCTAATTTAGAATTGCAAGTGTGACAATTGATAATAAAAAATTAGTGGCCCTCGTAAGTAATAAGAATAATTACTTGTTGCTTAGATAGTTTTCTTCCTTCTTCTATGAATTCTTTGATGGTTTTCAAGAGTAAGATCATCTTGAAAAGTTCGTTTCAAACTAATAATTCTTGATCCAAAGTTAACGTTAGCCATTTTCTAACAAAATTGGAATATGTGACGATGGGCGATGAAAGCCCTTAATTGGATAGATTGAACATTTTTTAAATTTAAAAAGTAGAGTCATGACGAAATAATTCTCATATAATCTAATGCATATTATGTTGGTTTGTTTCAAGCTTAGCAAAGTACTCATTACAGGTCGCAAAAAGAGTCGAGATAATTCACTTTACACCTCTGAAGATCAGATTTGTCTTGACGCAATCACATATATTTACTTTCTAATTTCATTACATCAAATATTGTAAAAGCCCTTGTCTTACCAACATATAACTAGTTCAAAAATAGATAATAACAGCAAACTAAGATCCTACAAACTCAAGGAGATATAAATAAATCTTTACAAATAAAACAAAGTATGCATATAGTAAATACTATTAGGAGAGATTTCGCTCATACTTATATATTAATAGGAAAATTAATATTTTCTCTCAAACAACTAATTTTTTGACTGTAACATAAAATTATCAATTTTCAAATTATACTTTCCGTATCCATTCACTCACACTTTGGATCGATCGCACCCCCTCAATATTCTTGTTCATGTCATGTCGTTGCCATACGTACAAGAATGCCCATGTTGCTATAATATTGGAAGGTCTCATCATCACATACGCATCGATTTTTTAGTTCGAAATCTTCAAAGTTTCTTACCTTGTTATTTCGTGCGTTTCTAAAGTCTCAGTATACCGATTGTAATGTGTAATATTGGCAGGAGCCCATGGTAGTGACTCGCACTAAATTACAATATTAAATATATAAGAAAGTCAGATTTCTATTATTTTCCAACTATAAATATTCATCTTTATTTTTTTAATTATAGATTTTAATTCTGGCACTATGAAGACTTATTACAATTTATTTAAGCGTGTTTTGTTAATCTTCAATTATTATTTTGACAATTGCCTATCAAATTAAAGTTCATTTATATTTTTGTCACTCATATACAAAAAATTTCTAAATATTAAATAAGCTAATTTATTAAGCAAGTCACTTAGGTCCAAGAAATGTACATTTAAAAAAAAAAAAA
>NW_019228116.1:0-4123 GCF_002742605.1 Olea europaea var. sylvestris
AAATCTTAGGCAAAATTAAGTGGTGTCCAAATTTGTTGTGCAATGTTTTGAGGGAAAACACTAAAAATTGTAGTGATATAATTAGGAGACAAGTTTACATCAAAGTGCGAATCCAGTCAAGAAAATTCGTATTACCAATCCGGGTTTTCCTTTTGACGTACACGATGATGACAAAGTCTTTGCAGCTCCCTGCATCCAATTTAATAACAAAAATGCTGTTACAAGATTATCAAACTACTATTTAATAAGCATACAAAAGATTATATATACAAGAAAATTCATACATGTGTCATGACCACATCGTTATAGTAATTCTCGATATAAGATGCTCCAGAAATATCTTTCCTATAGAAGAGGATAAAAGATGTTAGCTTTACTTAAAATAGATAGACGTAATTCTTATGGACATCAAATCTTGTCTAGATACATGGTCTTGTATGAAAGCTTAAACATTTATGAAATAACCTGCATCCGAAATGTACTTTGCTTTAGCGCCCTTAGGAACAAGAGATCTAAAGTTATCACAATGCAAAATTTATGTCAACCCACTAGCTAAATATCCTGACACAACAGCTGTGTATGAATACTAAAAGTTACAAATGTTTGATTCAATAAAAAATAAAGGAACATTCATAGGAAAAATTTGTACATTTTCAGCTTTCTTCATTCCTTTCTCCAGTTGCTCCTCCATAACAACAAGAAAGATACTTGCTCCCCTGAAGTAAAATTTGATGGCCTAATCGATTTTGACGAGAAAAATATTACACCAAAAGAACCATCCACTATAGTTTTCAAAAATGCCGTTAAATTATATCCATCTATCCATTTCAAGAAAATTCAGTAAAATATAAGAAAAAATAATCTTATGAACATGATGACTTACAAGTTCCACTGCTCCTACATCCCTAGTAAATGATGAGTTATCATAGTATCTTACCTTGATCCTATTCTAATTATAAAAATCTTGATATTTATATGAGACAATAGTATTAAAAGCCTAGGGTAAAGAAGATACAATATCCGAGAAAAATCAAAATCCAAGTCAATCAAAAGAATGAAGTATACTGGGGTTAATCTATGGCACGTTGCACAAAAACCCATTGAAAGCAAGCTATTTAGCCATGTCCTTGGAGGAACCTTGTTTTTAATTCATAAGAAATAGGCAATCTACAACATTTTGGCACCATCTTCCTCCATGAACATCAAAGACAAACACATCATAGATTATCCTCAACATAAACCAGTAACATAACTAGTTTACATTTTAATATGATATTTTAGCATTCTACAGTTAGAAAAAATTTAATAGCTCAGAATAATCTCAATATGAACCAGCCAATTGTTTATTCCTGTCCTAGAACCTCTATCAAGATGGTACACTAGTGGAATCCCATCTAAACAAACTGCATATACAAACCAAGTGAGCATATATAGTTAACCATTTTTTTAGAAATACATAAAAAAGTTAATATTAACATGATGGCATTATTATGTTACCAACTCCTTTTGCTACAGCATTGTGAAGACAAGTCTTATCAACAAAAATTGCTTCGGTCCTTGATGAAATCAGCATGTAGAAAAGAATTTACAGCATTGTTTTATATAAATAATATCAACAAGAAACTTAGAAATTACTTCTCGAAAGCAATAATAAAGATATTAAGGGACAGGGTGTGAAGGTTATATATAGAAACTATAACTGGTTTTCTTGAAGGTTAGAGTTTCTATATATAACTTTCACGCCCTCTCTTAGAATTGTTGTTATTCCTTTCGAGAAGTAATTCCTAAGCCTTTTGTTGACATTATTTATAAAGAACGATGCTGTAGATTCTTTTCTACATGCTGATTTCATCGAGGACCGAAGCAGTTTTGGTTGATAAGACTTATCTTCACAATGTTGTAGCAAAAGTAGCTAGTAACCCAATAATGCCACCATGTTAATATTAACATTTTTACGTACTTCTAAAAGAAAAAAAATGGTCAACTATATGTGTTCATGCTGTTTGTATAAGCAATTTGTTTGGATGGGACTCTACCAATGTACTATCTTGATAGAGGAACTTGGACGGGAATAAACTGTTGGCTTGTTCATATTGAGGTTATTCTAAGCTATTAAATATTATTTTTTTAACTGTAGAACGCTAATATCATATTAAAATTAGTTATATTACTGGTTTTTGTTAAGGAGAATTTAAGATGCTTTTGTCTTCGATGTTCAGAGACGAGGGATGGTGCCAAAATGTCGTAGATTGCCTAGTCCGTGTGAACCAAAAACAAGGTTCCTCCAAGGACATGGCTAAACAGCTTGCTTTAAAAGGGATTTTGTGCAACGAGCCACAGATTAACCCCAGTATACTTCATTCTTTTGATTGAATTGGATTTTGATTTATTCTCGGATATCATCTTCTTTACACTAGGCCTTTAATAATATTATCTCATGTAAATATCAAGATTTCTATAATGGGAATATGATCAAGATAAGATACTGTGATGGCTCATCATTTACTGAGGACGTAGAAGCAGTGGATCCTGTAAGTCATCA
Organism: Olea europaea var. sylvestris; assembly: GCF_002742605.1. Classification (NCBI taxonomy): domain Eukaryota; kingdom Viridiplantae; phylum Streptophyta; class Magnoliopsida; order Lamiales; family Oleaceae; genus Olea; species Olea europaea. Next base: position 2,543 of record NW_019228116.1, read on the forward strand.
TGTTCATAAGATTATTTTTATCATATTTTACAGAATTTTTTTGAAATGGATAGATAGATATAATTTAATAGCATTTTTGAAAACTGTAGTGGATGGTTTTCTTGGTGCAATATTTTTCTTGTTAAAATTGATTAGGCCACCAAACTTTAGTTCAGAGGAGCAAGGATTTTTCTTGCTGTCATGGAGGAGCTACTGGAGAAAGGAATGAAGAAAGTTGAAAATGTACGAATTTTTCTTATGAATATTCCTCCATTTTTTTTACTGAATAAAAAATTTGTAACTTGTAGTATTCATACGTAGGTTGTTCTGTCTAGATGTTCAACTGGTGGGTTGACATCAGTTTTGCATTGCATAACTTTAGATCTTTTGTTCCAAAGGATGCTAAAGTAAAGTGCACTTCAGATGACGGTTATTTCAAAAATGTGTAAACTTTCATACAGGGTCTTGTATCTAGACAAAATTTGATGTCCATAAGAACTACATCCATCTATTTTAAGTGAAGTTAACATCTCTTATCTTCTTCTATAGGAAAGATATTTCTGGAGCATCTTATATCGAGGATTACTACAACGATGTGGTCATGACACATGTATGAATTTTCTTATATATATAATCGTTTATATGCTTATTAAATAGTAGTTTTATAATCTTGTAATAGCATTTTCGTCATTAAATTGGATGCAGAGAACAACGAAGAATTTGCCATTGTGTATGTCAAAAGGGAAACCCGGATTGGTAATGCGAATTTTTTTGATTAGATTGAATGGATTCACACTTTGACACAAACTTGTCACCTAATTATATCACTATAATATTTGGTGTCTTTTCTCTCAAAACATTCCACAACGAATTCGGACACCACTCTTCATTACAAATTCTGCCTATGGTTCATGGCAAGTTAGTATATGTATTGAATCTCAATGACATGAACACTTTTATTGTTATATCTTATCTTTTTCAATCAACTGGTTTTATGGACTTAATTCTTTTCACATAGCTAATTTTTCCATATAGGTAACATTTTGTCTACTAATGTTTCGGATCCAAATCGTACTTGGCTCAATTGCAAGAAAAATATTAGCAATTGCTCCCAGAGTCAGCTCCAAACCATTCAAGGTATGATAAGTTGTTTATCTAAATATTTTAACAAGCATTTTACTAGCAACCAATTTGATGCTATTTCCTTTTGATGTGATTTTTAGATTTCAAATTGGGATTTATTGATGCATTGAAGGGAATTGGTGTCTCTATAACAAGAGGGTACTACATAAATTCTTGCTATACACACAGCGAAACTGAAGGAAAACATGGTTTGGGACCCATTCTCCCTTCTTAAATAACAAGGTTAATGTTCGTTACCAATTTCACGATTACGTTTTTTAATCAGATGATTGGAAACAATAAGATATGACATTAAAAGTACTCATGTCATTGCGATTCAATACATAGTAACCTGCCACGAATTATAGGTAAAATTTGTAATGAAGAGTGGTGTCCAAATTTGTTGTGCAACGTTTTGAAGGAAAAAACACTAAAAATTATAGTGATATAATTGGGAGACAAGTTTGTATCAAAGTGCGA
>NW_019228117.1:0-3815 GCF_002742605.1 Olea europaea var. sylvestris
TTGTTTCCGATCAATCAGTCAAATTTGAGCCGATTCCGACACCGTCGCGAAAAATGAAGAAATTGCCCCCGGCTCGATTTTTGCTTCCGGTAAATCAGTCAAATTTGAACCGATTCCGACATCGTCGCGAAAAATGACGAAATTGCCCCCGGCTCGGTTTTTTTTTCCGATCAATCAGTCAAATTTTAGCCGATTCCGACCCCGTCGCGAAAAATGACGAGATTGCCCCCGGCTCATTTTTGTTTCCGATCAATCAGTCAAATTCTAGCCGATTCCGACACCGTCGCGAAAATTGACGAAATTGCCCCCGGGCGCGATTTTTGTTTCCGATCAATCAGTCAAATTCTAGCCGATTCCGACACCGTCGCGAAAATTGACGAAATTGCCCCCGGGCGCGATTTTTGTTTCCGATCAATCAGTCAAATTCTAGCCGATTCCGACACCGTCGCGAAAATTGACGAAATTGCCCCCGGGCGCGATTTTTGTTTCCGATCAATCAGTCAAATTCTAGCCGATTCCGACACCGTCGCGAAAATTGACGAAATTGCCCCCGGGCGCGATTTTTGTTTCCGATCAATCAGTCAAATTTTGGCCGATTCCGACACCGTCGCGAAAAATTACGAAATTTCCCGCGGCTCGATTTTTGTTTCCGATCAATCAGTCAAATTTGAGCCGATTCCGACACCGTCGGAAAAATGACGAAATTGCCCCCGGCTCGATTTTTGTTTTCGATAAATCAGTCAAATTTGAGCCGATTCCGACATCATCGCGAAAAATGACGAAATTGCCCCCGGCTCATTTTTGTTTCCGATAAATCAGTCAAATTTGAGCCGATTCCGACATCGTCGCGAAAAATAACGAAATTGCCTTCGGCGCGATTTTTGTTATCGATCAATGAGTCGAATTTTAGCCGATTCCGACACCGTCGCGAAAAATGACGAAATTTCCCCCGGTTCGATTTTTGTTTACGAACAATCAGTCAAATTTTAGCCGATTCCGACACCGTCGCGAAAAATGACGAAATTTCCCACGGCTCGATTTTTTTTCCGATCAATCGGATAAATTTTAGCCGATTTCGACACCGTCGCGAAAAATGCCGAAATTCCCCACGGCTCGATTTTTGTTTCCGATCATTCAGTCAAATTTTAGCCGATTTCGACACCGTCGCGAAAAATGCCGAAATTCCCCACGGCTCGATTTTTGTTTCCGATCATTCAGTCAAATTTTAGCCGATTTCGACACCGTCGCGAAAAATGCCGAAATTCCCCACGGCTCGATTTTTGTTTCCGATCATTCAGTCAAATTTTAGCCGATTTCGACACCGTCGCGAAAAATGCCGAAATTCCCCACGGCTCGATTTTTGTTTCCGATCATTCAGTCAAATTTTAGCCGATTTCGACACCGTCGCGAAAAATGCCGAAATTCCCCACGGCTCGATTTTTGTTTCCGATCATTCAGTCAAATTTTAGCCGATTTCGACACCGTCGCGAAAAATGCCGAAATTCCCCACGGCTCGATTTTTGTTTCCGATCATTCAGTCAAATTTTAGCCGATTTCGACACCGTCGCGAAAAATGACGAAATTGCCCCCGGCTCGATTTTTGTTTCCGATCAATCAGTAAAATTTGAGCCGATACCGACACCGTCGCGAAAAATGACGAAATTGCCCCCGGCTAGATTTTTGTTTCCGATCAATCAGTCAAATTTTAGCAGATTCCGACACCGTCGCGAAAAATGACGAAATTGCCCCCGGCTCGATTTTTGTTTCCGGGAAATCAGTCAAATTTGAGCCGATTCCGACATCGTTGCGAAAAATGACGAAATTGCCCCCGGCTCGATTTTTGTTTCCGATCAATCAGTCAAATTTTAGCAGATTCCGACACCGTCGCGAAAAATGACGAAATTGCCCCCGGCTCGATTTTTGTTTCCGGGAAATCAGTCAAATTTGAGCCGATTCCGACATCGTTGCGAAAAATGACGAAATTGCCCCCGGCTCGATTTTTGTTTCCGATCAATCAGTAAAATTTTAGCCCATTCCGACACCGTCGCTAAAAATCACGAAATTGCCCCCGGCTCATTTTTGTTTCCGATCAATCACTCAAATTTGAGCCCATTCCGACACCATCGCTAAAAATCACGAAATTGCCCTAGGCTCGATTTTTGTTTCCTCACAATCAATAAAATTTTAGACGATTCCGACAACGTCGCGAAAAATAAAGAAATTGCCTTCGGCGCGATTTTTGTTTTCGATCAATCAGTCGAATTTTACCCGATTCCGACACCGTCGCGAAAAATGACGAGATTGCCCCCGGCTCATTTTTGTTTCCGATCAATCAGTCAAATTTGAGCCGATTCCGACATCGTCTCGAAAAATGAAGAAATTGCCCCCGGCTCGATTTTTGTTTCCGATCAATCAGTCAAATTTGAGCCGATTCCGACATCGTCTCGAAAAATGAAGAAATTGCCCCCGGCTCGATTTTTGTTTCCGATCAATCAGTCAAATTTGAGCCGATTCCGACATCGTCTCGAAAAATGAAGAAATTGCCCCCGGCTCGATTTTTGTTTCCGATCAATCAGTCAAATTTGAGCCGATTCCGACACCGTCGCGAAAAATGACGAAATTGCCCCTGCTCGATTTTTGTTTCCGATAAATCAGTCAAATTTGAGCCGATTCCGACATCGTCTCGAAAAATGAAGAAATTGCCCCCGGCTCAATTTTTGTTTCCGATCAATCAGTCAAATTTTAGCCGATTCCGACCCCGCGCGAAAAATGACCAGATTGCCCCCGGCTCATTTTTGTTTCCGATCAATCAATCTAATTTGGGCCGATTCCGACACCGTCGCTAAAAATTACGAAATTGCCCCCAGCTCGATTTTTGTTTGCTATCAATCAATAAAATTTTAGCCGATTCCGACAACGTCGCGAAAAATAACGAAATTGCCCTCGGCGCAATTTTTGTTTCCGATCAATCAGTCAAATTTGAGCCCATTCCGACACCGTCGCTAAAAATAACGAAATTGCCCTCGGCGCGATTTTTGTTTCCGATCAATCAGTCATATTTTAGCCGATTCCGACACCGTCACGAAAGATGACGAAATTGCCCCCGGCTCGATTTTTGTTTCCGATAAATCAGTCAAATTTGAGCCGATTCCGACATCGTTGCGAAAAATGATGAAATTGCCCCCGGCTCGATTTTTGTTTCCGATCAATCAGTCAAATTTTAGCCGATTCCGACATCGTTGCGAAAAATGATGAAATTGCCCCCGGCTCGATTTTTGTTTCCTTTCAATCAGTCAAATTTTAGCCCATTCCGACACCGTCGCTAAAAATCACGAAATTTCCCCCGGCTCATTTTTGTTTCCGATCAATCAGTCAAATTTGAGCCCATTCCGACACCATCGCTAAAAATCACGAAATTGCCCCAGGCTCGATTTTTGTTTCCTATCAATCAATAAAATTTTAGACAATTCCGACAACGTCACGAAAAATAAAGAAATTGCCTTCGGCGCGATTTTTTTTTCGATCAATCAGTCGAATTTTACCCGATTCCGACACCGTCGCGAAAAATGACGAAATTGCCCCCGGCTCGATTTTTGTTTCCGATCAATCAGTCAAATTTTAGCCGATTCCGACACCGTCGCGAAAAATGACGAAATTGCCCCTGGCTCGATTTTTGTTTCCGATAAATCAGTCAAATTTGAATCGATTCCGACATCGTCGCGAAAAATGACGAAATTGCCCCCGGCTCGATTTTTGTTTCCGATCAATCAGTCAAATTTTAGCCGATTCCGACCCCGTCGCGAAAAATGACGAGA
>NW_019228117.1:3842-4122 GCF_002742605.1 Olea europaea var. sylvestris
GCGAAAAATGACGAAATTTCCCACGGCTCGATTTTTGTTTCCGATCAATCAGTCAAATTTGGACCGATTTCGACACCGTCGCGAAAAATGACGAAATTGCCCCCAGCTCAATTTTTGTTTCCGATCAATCAGTCAAATTTGAGCCGATTCCGACACCGTCGCGAAAAATGACGAAATTGCCCCCGGCTAGATTTTTTTTTCCGATCAATCAGTCAAATTTTAGCCGATTCCGACACCGTCGCAAAAGATGATGAAATTGCCCCCGGCTCGATTTTTGTTT
>NW_019228118.1:0-4122 GCF_002742605.1 Olea europaea var. sylvestris
ATTGCCTCCGGCGCGATTTTTATTTCCGATCAACCTGCCAAATTTCAGCCCATTCCGACACAGTCGAGTAAAATGACGAAATTCCCCCTGGCGCGATTTTTGTTTCCGATCAACCTGTCAAATTTTAGCCCATTCCGACGCAGTCGCTAAAAATGGCGAAATTGCCCCCGGCGCGATTTTTGTTTCCGATCAACCTGTCAAATGTTAGCCCATTCCGACACTGTCCCAAAAAATGACGAAATTGCCCCCGACGCGGTTTTTGTTTCCGATCAACCTGTCAAATTTGTGCCCATTCCGACACAGTCGCAAAAAATGACGAAATTAACCCCGGCGCGATTTTTGTTTCCGATCAACCTGACAAATTTTAGCCCATTCCGACACAGTCGAGAAAAATGATGAAATTGCCCACGGCGCGGTTCGTATTTCCGATCAACCTTTCAAATTTTAGCCAATTCCGACATATTTGCGAAAAATGACGAAATTCACCCGGCCCGATTTTTGTGCCCGATCAACCTGTCAAAATTGAGCCCATTCCGACACAGTCGCGAAAAATGACGAAAATGACCCCAGCACGATTTTTGTTTCCGATCAACCTGTCAAATATTAGCCCATTCCGACACAGTCCCAAAAAATGACGAAATAGCCCCCGGCGCGGTTTTTGTTTCCGATCAACCTGTCAAATTTGAGCCCATTCCGACACAGTCGCGAAAAATGACGAAAATGACCATGGCGCGATTTTTGTTTCCGATCAACCTGTCAAATTTTAGCCCATTCTGACGCAGTCGCGAAAAATGACGAAATTGCCCCCGGCGTGATTTTTGTTTCCGATCAACCTGTCAAATATTAGCCCATTCCGACACAGTCCCAAAAAATGACGAAATAGCCCCCGGCGCGGTTTTTGTTTCCGATCAACCTGTCAAATTTTAGCCAATTCCAACACAGTCGCGAAAAATGACGACACTGCCCCCGGCGCGATTTTTGTTTTCGATCAACCAGTCAAATTTTAGCCCATTCCGAAATCGTCGCGAAAAATGACGAAATTGCACCTGGCGCAGTTTTAGTTTCCGATCAACCAGTTAAATTTTAGCCCATTCAGACAGTCCAGAAAAATGACGAAATAGCCCCCGGCTCGATTTTTGTTTCCGATCAACCTATCAAATTTTAGCCCATTCCGACAGAATCGCGAAAATGACGAAATTGCCCCCGCTGCGATCTTTGTTTCCGATCAACCTGTCAAATTTTAGCCGATTTTGACACAGTTGCGAAAAATGACAAAATTCACCCGGCACGATTTTTGTTCCCGATCAACCTGTCAAGTTTGAGCCCATTCCGACACAGTCGCGAAAAATGACGAAATTGACCCCGGGGTGATTTTTGTTTCCGATCAACCAGTTAAATTTTAGCCCATTCCAACACAGTCGCGAAAAATGATGAAATTGCCCCCGACGCGGTTATTGTTTCCAATCAACCAGTCAAATTTTAGCCCATTCCGACATCGTCGCGAAAAATGACGAAATTGCCCCTGGCGTAATTTTAGTTTCCGATCAACCAGTCAAATTTTAGCCCATTTCGACACAGTCTAGAAAAATGACGAAATTTCCTCCGGTGCGATTTTTATTTCCGATCAACCTGCCAAATTTTAACCCATTCCGACCAAGTCGCGAAAAATGACGAAATTGCCTTCGGCGCGATTTTTGTTTCCGATCAACCATTCAGATTTTAGCCAATTTCGACACAGTTGCGAAAAATGACGAAATCCACCCGGCACGATTCTTGTTCCTGATCAACCTGACAAATTTGAGCCCATTCCGACACAGTCGCGAAAAATGACGAAATTGCCCCCGGCGCGATTTTCATTTCCGATAACCAGTCAAATTTTCGCCCATTCCGACATCATTGCGAAAAATGACGAAATTGCCCCTGGCGCAGCTTTAGTTTCCGATCAACCAGTCAAATTTTAGCCCATTCCGACACAATCCATTAAAATGACGAAATTGCCCTCGGCGCGACTTTTGTTTCCGATCAACCTGTCAAATTTTAGCCCATTCCGACACAGTCGCGAAAAATGACGAAATTGCCCCCGGCGCGATTTTTGTTTCCGATCAACCTGTCAAATTTGAACCCATTTCGACACAGTCGCGAAAAATGACTTAATTGACCCCGGCGCGGTTTTTGTTTCCGATCAACCTGTCAAAATTTAGCCAATTCCGACACAGTTGCGAAAAATGACGATATTCACCCGGCACGATTTTTGTTCCCGATCAAACTGTCAAATTTTAGCCCATTCTGACACAGTCGCGAAAAATGACGAAATTACCCCCGGCGCGGTTTTCATTTCCGATAAACCAGTCAAATTTTCGCCCATTCCGACATCATTGCGAAAAATGACGAAATTGCCCCTGGCGCAGCTTTAGTTTCCGATCAACCAGTCAAATTTTAGCCCATTCCGACACAGTCCATAAAAATGACGAAATTGCACCTGGCGCGATTTTTGTTTCCGATCAACCTGTCAAATTTTAGCCCATTCCGACACAGTCGCGAAAAATGACGAAATTGCCCCCGGCGCGATTTTTGTTTTCGATCAACCTATCAAATTTTAGCCCATTCCGACAGAGTCGCGAAAAATGACGAAATTGCCCCCGCCGCGATCTTTGTTTCCGATCAACCTGTCACATTATAGCTAATTTTGACACAGTTGCGAAAAATGACAAAATTCACCCTGCACGATTTTTGTTCCCGATCAACCTGTCAAGTTTGAGCCCATTCCGACACAGTCGCGAAAAATGACGAAATTGACCTCGGGGCGATTTTTGTTTCCGATCAACCAGTTAAATTTTAGCCCATTCCAACACAGTCGCGAAAAATGATGAAATTGCCCCCGGCGCGATTTTTGTTCCCGATCAATCAGTCAAATTTTAGCCGATTCCGACAGTGTCGCGAAAAATGACAAAATTGCCCCCGACGCGATTTTTGTTTCCGATCAATCGGTCAAATTTTAGCCGATTCCGACACCGTCGCGGAAAATGACGAATTTGCCCAGGCGCGATTTTTGTTTCCCATCAATCAGTCAAATTTTAGCCGATTCCGACAGTGTCGCGAAAAATGACAAAATTGCCCCCGACGCGATTTTTGTTTCCGATCAATCGGTCAAATTTTAGCCGATTCCGACACCGTCGCGAAAAATGACGAAATTGCCCCTGGCGTAATTTTAGTTTCCGATCAACCAGTCAAATTTTAGCCCATTTCGACACAGTCGCGAAAAATGACGAAATTGACCCCGGCGCGATTTTTGTTTCCGATCAAACTATCAAATTTTTGCCCATTCCGAAATCGTCGCGAAAAATGACGAAATTGCCCACGGCGAGATTTTTCTTTCCGATCAACCAGTCAAATTTAGCCTATTCCGACACAGTCCATAAAAATGACGAAATTGCCCTCGGCGCGATTTTTGTTTCCGATCAACCTGTCAAATTTTAGCCCATTCCGACACAGTCGTGAAAAATGACGAAATTGCCCCCGGCGCGATTTTTGTTTCCGATCAACCTGTCAAATTATAGCCCATTCCGACACGGTCGCGAAAAATGACGAAATTGCGCTCGACGCGATTTTTGTTTCCGATCAACCAGTCAAATTTTAGCCCATTCCGACACAGTCGTGAAAAATGACGAAATTGCCCCCGGCGCGATTTTTGTTTCCGATCAACCTGTCAAATTATAGCCCATTCCGACACGGTCGCGAAAAATGACGAAATTGCGCTCGACGCGATTTTTGTTTCCGATCAACCAGTCAAATTTTAGCCCATTCCGACACAGTCGCGAAAAATGGCGAAATTGCTCTCGGCGCGATTTTTGTTTCCGATCAACCTGTCAAATTATAGCCCATTCCGACACGGTCGCGAAAAATGACGAAATTGCGCTCGGAGCGATTTTTATTTCTGATCAACCTGTCAAATTTTAGCCTATTCCGACGTCGTCGCGAAAAATGACGAAATTGACCCTGGCGTAGTTTTTGTGTCCGATCAACCAGTTAAATTTTAGCACATTCCGACACAGTCCAGAAAAATGACGAAATTGCCTCCGGCGCGATTTTTATTTCCGATCAACCTGCCAAATTTCAGCCCAT
>NW_019228119.1:0-4119 GCF_002742605.1 Olea europaea var. sylvestris
GTAGCGACCGCTTTGGATTGAAGTTATGACTTCATCGTGGCGTACGAGAGATTTTGGCCATTTTTCGAAAGAATGAGCACTTTCAAATTTGGAATGTTCGGATTGTCGGCGTTCGAAGAATTGTGAGTAACTTTTGCAAGCGGCGTCAATTTTGGGCCCATAAGTTCTTTTCGAAAATGTAGCGACCGCTTGGATTGAAGTCATGACTTCATCATGGCGTACGAGAGATTTTGGCCATTTTTCGAAAGAATGAGCACTTGCATATTTGGAACGCTTGGAGTCTCGGCGGACGAAGAATTGAGCGTAACTGTTGCACACGGTGTCCGTTTTGGGCCCACAAGTACTTTTTGGAAATGTAGCGACCGTTTTTGATTGAACTCACGACTTCATCGTGACGTGTCAGTGATTTCAGCCATTTTTTGAAAGAATTAGCACTTGCATATTTGGTACGCTTGGAGAGTCGGCGTACGAAGAATTGAGCGTAACTTTTGCACACGGTGTCCGTTTTGGGCCCATAAGTACTTTTGGAAATGCAACGACCGTTTTGGATTGAACTCACTACTTCGTCGAAACGTAAGAGGGATTTCGGCCATTTTTCGAAAGAATAAGCACTTGCATATTTGGAGCGCTTGGATTGTCCGCGTTCGAAGAATCGAGCGTAACTTTTGCACACAGTGTCCGTTTTGGGCCCATAAGTACTTTTTGCAAATGCAGCGACTGTTTTGGATTGAACTCACCACTACGTTGTGACGTATGAGGGATTTCGGACTTTTTTCAAAAGAATGAGCTCTTGCATATTTGGGACGCTTGGAGAGTCAGCGTACGGAGAACGGACCGTAACTTTTGCACACGGTGTCCGTTTTGGGCGCGTAAGTACTTTTTGGAAATGTAGCGACCGTTTTGTATTGAACTCACCACTTCATCATGACGTACGAGGGATTTCGGCCATTTTTCGAAAGAATGAGCACTTTCAAATTTGGAATGCTCGGATTGTCGGCGTTCGAAGAATTGTGCGTAACTTTTGCAAACGGCGTCCGTTTTGGGCCCATAAGTACTTTATGGAAATGTAGCGGCCGCTTTGGATTGAAGTCATGACTTCATCATGGCATACAAGAGATATTTGCCCATTTTTCGAAAGAATGAGCACTTGCATATTTGGAACGCTAGGAGTGTCGGCGTACGAAGAGTCGAGCGTAACTTTTGCACACGGCGTCCGTTTTGGGCCCATAAGTACTTTTCGGAAATGAAGCTACCGTTTTGGATTGAACTCAGCACTTCATCGTGACGTACAAGGGATTTTCACCATTTTTCGAAAGAATGAGCACTTGGATATTTGGAACACTTGGAGAGTCAGCGTACGAAGAATTGAGCGTAACTTTTGCACACGGTGTCCGTTTTGGGCCCATAAGTACTTTTTGGAAACACAGCGACAGTTTTGGATTGAACTCACGATTTCATCGTGACATACGAGGGATTTTGATCATTTTTTGAAAGAATGAGCACTTGCATGTTTAGAACGCTTGGAGAGTCGGCGTACGAAGAATTGAGCGTAACTTTTGCACACAGCGTCCGTTTTGGGCCCATAAGCACTTTTTGAAAATGTAGCGATCATTTTCGATTTAACTCACCACTTCATCGTGATGTACGATGGATTTTGGCCACTTTTCGAAAGAATGAGCACTTGCATATTTAGAACGCTTAGAGAGTCGGCGGACGAAGAATTGAGCGTAACTTTTGCACACGGTGTCCGTTTTGGGCCCATAAGAACTTTTTGGAAATGTAGCGCCCGTTTTGGATTGAACTCACCACTTCATCGTGACGTACGAGGGATTTTGGCCATTTTTCGAAAGAATGAGCACTTGCATATTTAGAACGCTTAGAGAGTCGGCGGACGAAGAATTGAGCGTAACTTTTGTACACGTTGTCCATTTTGGGCCCATAAGTACTTTTTGGAAATATAGCGACCGTTTTGGATTGAACTCTCCACTTCGTCATGACGTACGAGGGATTTTGGCCATTTTTCGAAAGAATGAGCACTTGCATATATGGAACGCCTAGAGAGTCGGCGTACGAAGAATTGAGCTTAACTTTTGTACACGTTGTCCATTTTGGGCCCATAAGTACTTTTTGGAAATATAGCGACCGTTTTGGATTGAACTCACCACTTCATCGTGACGTACGAGGGATTTTTGCCATTTTTTGAAAGAATGAGCACTTGCATATTTGGAACGCTTGGAGAGTTGGCGTAGGCGTACGAAGAATTGAGCGTAACTTTTGCACACGGTGTCCGTTTCGGGCCCATAAGTACTTTTTGGAAATGAAGCGACCGTTTTGGATTGAACTCACCACTTCGTCGTGACGTACGAGGGATTTTGGCCATTTTTCGAAAGAATGAGCACTTGCATATTTCGAACGCTTGGAGAGTCGACGGACGAAGAATTGAGCGTAACTTTTGCACAAAGTGTCCGTTTTGGGCCGATAAGTACTTTTTGAAAATGTAGCGACCGTTTTGGATTGAACTTACCACTTCGTCGTAACGTACGAGGGATTTTGAGCATTTTTCGAAAGAATGAGCACTTGCATATTTAGAACGCTTGGAGAGTTGACGGACGAAGAATTGATCGTTACTTTTGCTCACGGTGTCTGTTTTGGGTCCATAATTTCTTTTTGAAAATGTAGCGAACGTTTCAGATTGAACTCAGGACTTCATCGTGACGTAAGAGGGATTTCGGCTACTTTTTGAAAGAATGAGCACTTACATATTTGGCACGCTTGGAGAGTCGGCGGACTAGGAATTGCGCGTAACTTTTGCACACGGTGTCCGTTTTGGGCCCATAAGTACTTTTTGGAAATGTGGCGACCGTTTTGGATTGAACTCACCACTTCGTTGTGACGTACGAGGGATTTTGGCTATTTTTTGAAAGAATGAGCACTTGCATATTTGGCACGCTTGGAGAGTCGGCGGACAAAGAATTGAGCGTACCTTTTGCACACGGTGTCCGTTTTGGGACCATAAGTAATTTTTTGAAATGTAGCGATCGTTTTCAATTGAACTCACCACTTCGTCGTGACGTACGAGAGATTTTGGCCATTTTTCAAAAGAATGAACACTAGTATATTTAGAACGCTTGGAGAGTCGACGGACGAAGAATTGGGCGTAACTTTTGCACACGGTGTCCGTTTTCGGCCCATAAGTACTATTTGGAAATGTAGCGACTGTTTTGGATTGAACTCACCACTTCATCGTGACGTACGAGGGATTTTACCCATTTTTTGAAAGAATGAGCACTTGAATATTTGGCACGCTTGGAGAGTCGACGGACGAAGAATTGAGCTTAACTTTTGCACACGGTGTCCGTTTTGGGCCCATAAGTACTTTTTGGAAATGTAGTGACCGTTTTGGATTGAACTAACCACTTCTTCGTGACGTACAAGGGTTTTTTGCCATATTTTGAAAGATTGAGCACTTGCATATTTCGAACGCTTAGAGAGTTGGCGGACGAAGAATTGAGCGTAACTTTTGCACACGGTGTCCGTTTTGGGCCCATAAGTACTTTTTGGAAATGTAGCGACTGTTTTGGATTGAACTCACCACCTCATCGTGAGGTACGAGGGATTTTAGCGATTTTTCTAAAGAATGAGCACTTACATATTTGGAACGCTTGGAGAGTCGGCGTACTAAGAATTGAGCTTAACTTTTGTACACGGTGTCCGTTTTGGGTCCATAAGTACTTTTTGGAAATGTAGCGACCGTTTTGGATTGAACTCACAACTTCAGCATGACGTATGAGGGATTTTGGCTATATTTCAAAAGAATGAGCACCTGCATATTTGGAACGCTTGGAGAGTCGGCGTACGAAGAATTGAGCGTAACTTTTGCAAACGGTATCCGTTTTGGGCCCATAAGTACTTTTTGAAAATGTAGCAACCATTTTGGATTGAACTCACCACTTCATCGTGACGTACGAGGGATTTTGGCCATTTTTTGAAAGAATGAGTACCTGAATATTTGGAACGCTTGAAGAGTCACCGTACCAAGAATCGAGCTTAACTTTTGCACACGTTGTCCGTTTTGGGCTCGTAAGTACTTTTTGGAAATGTAGCGACCGTTTTGGATTG
>NW_019228120.1:0-4119 GCF_002742605.1 Olea europaea var. sylvestris
TAGACTAGCGATGCGCCAAAAATGAACTAACCCAAAGTTATCATGAAATCAAAAATCACTTTTCTTCTACACGATTCCAATCCGATTAGACTAGCAATTCGCCAAAAATGAACAAACTCGAAGTTTCCATGAAATCAAAAACCAATTTTTATTAGCTCAATTCCAATCGAATTAGACTAGCAATTTGCCAAAACGAACAAACACGATGTTATCATGAAATCAAAAGCCACTTTTCATTGGCTCAATTCCAATCAAATTAGACTAGCAATTCGATAAAAACGAACAAACCCGAAGTTCTCATGAAATCAAAACCCACATTTCATTTGCTCGATTCAAATCGAATTAGACTAGCAATTCTCCAAAAATGAACAAACCGGAAGTTAGTATGAAATCAAAAACCACTTTTCATTGGCTCGATCCCAATCGAATTAGACTAACAATTCAAAACAAATGAACTCGAAGTTATCATGAAATCATAAATCACTTTTCATTGGCTCAATTCCAATCGAATTGGACTTGCAATTTACCAAGAACAAACAAACCGGAAGTTATCCTGAAATTAAAAACCAATTTTCATTGGGTCGGCTCCAATAGAGTTAGACTAGCAATTCGGCAAAAACGAACAAACCCAAAGTTATCATGAAATCAAAAATCACTTTTCATTGGCACGATTCCTATTGAATTAGACTAGCAATTCACCAAAAATGAACAAACCAAAAGTGATCATGAAATCAAAAACCACTTTTCATTGGCTCGATTCCAACCGAATTAGACTAGTAATTCGCCAAAAAATGATCAAACCCAAAGTTATCATGAAATCAAAAACCACATTTCATTGGCTCGATTCCCATCGAACTAGACTAGCAATTCGCAAAAGACGAACAAACCCAAAGTTATCATTAAATCAAAAACCATCTTTCATTAGCTCGATACTAATTGAATTAGACTAGCAATTCGCCAAAAATGAACGAACTCGAAGTTTTCATGAAATCAAAAACCACTTTTCATTTGCTCGATTCCAATCGAATTAGACTAGCAATTCGCCAAAAATGAGCTAACCAAAAGTTATCATGAAATCGAAAATACGAATAAACTTGAGGTTATGAGAAATCAAAAACCACTTTCATTGGATCGATTCCAAATGAGTTAGACTAGCAATTTGCTAAAAACTAACATACCCAAAGTTATCATAAAATTCAAAACTACGTTTTATTGGCTCGATACCAATCGAATTAGACCGGCAATTCGCCAAAAATGACTAAACCTGAGGTTATCAAGAAATCAAAAATGACTTTTCATTGGTTCGATTCCAATCGAATTAGACTACCAATTCGTCAAAAAAGAACAAACCCGAAGTTATCATGAAAAAAACCACTTTCATTGGCTCGATTCCAATCAATTAGACTAGCAATTCGCCAAAAATGAACAAACCCTAGGTTATCATGAAATCAAAAACCACAATTTCTTGGCTCGATTCCAATCGAATTAGACTAGCAATTCGTCAAAAATGAACAAACCGGACGTTATAATGAAGTCAAAAACCACTTTTCATACGCTCAATTCCAGTCGATTTAGACTGGCAATTCACAAAAACGAACAAACCCGAAGTTATCATTAAATCAAAAACCACTTTTCATTGTGCCGATTCGAGTAGAGTTAGTCTAGCAACTCGCCAAAAACGAACAAACACAAAGATATCATGAAATCAAAAACCACTTTTCATTGGCTCGATTCCAATCGAATTAGACTAGCAATTCGCCAAAAACGAACAAACCCAAAGTTATCATGAAATCAAAAACCACTTTTCACGGCTCGATTACAATCGAAATAGACTAGCAATTCGCCAGAGACGAACAAACTGGAAGTGATTAAGAAATCAAAAACCACTTTTCATTGGCTCGATGCCAATCGAATTAGACTAGCAATTTGCCAAAAATGAACAAACCCGAAGTTACCATGAAATCAAGAACAACTTTTCATTGGCTCGATTCCAATCGAATTAGACTAGCAATTCGTCAAAAACGAACATACCCAAAGTGATCATGAAATCAAAAACCACTTTTCATTGGCTCGATTCCAATCGAATTAGACTAGCAATTCGCCAAAAATGAACAAACCCGAAGTTATCATGAAATCAAAAACCACTTTTCATTGGCTAGATTCCAATCGATTTAGACAAGCAATTCGCCAAAAATGAACAAACTCGAAGCTATCATGAAATTAAAAACTAATTTTCATTGGCTCGATTCCAATTGAATTAGATAACCAATTCGCCAAAAACGAACAAACCCGAAGTTATTATGAAATCAAAAACAACTTTTCATTGGCTCGATTCCAATCGAATTAGACTAGCAATTCGCCAAAAACGAAAAATGTCGTAGTTATCTTGTAATTAAAAACCACTTTCCATTCGCTCGATTCCAATCGAATTAGACTAGCAATTCACAAAAACGAACAAACCCGAAGTTATCATGAAATCAAAAACCACTTTTCATTGGCTCGATTCCAGTAGAATTAGTCTAGCAATTCGCCAAAAACGAACAAACACAAAGATATCATGAAATCAAAAAGCACTTTTCATTGGCTCGATTCCAATCAAATTAGACTAGCAATTCGCCAAAAATGAACAAACTCGAAGTTATCATGAAATCAAAAACCACATTTCATTGGCTCGATTCCAATCGAATTAGACTAGTAATTCGCCAAAAAGGAAAGAACCCAAAGTTAGCATGAAATCAAAAACAACTTTTCATTGGCTCGATTCCAATCGAATTAGACTAGCAATTCGTCAAAAACGAACAAACCCAAATTGATCATGAAATCAAAAACAACTTTTCATTGGCTCGATTCCAATCGAATTAGACTAGCAATTCGCCAAAAATTAACAAACCCGAAGTTATCTTGAAATCAAAAACCACTTTCATTCGCTCGATTCCAATCGATTTATACTAGCAATTCGCCAAAAATGAACAAACTCAAAGTTATCATGAAATCAAAAACCAATTTTCATTGGCTCGATTCCAATCGAATTAGACTAGGAATTCGCCAAAAACGAACAAACCCGAAGTTATCATGAAATCAAAAACAACTTCTCATTTGCTCGATTTCAATCGAATTAGACTAGCAATTTGCCAAAAATGAACAACCCCGAAGTTATCATGTAGTCAAAGCCCACTTTTCATTGGCTCGATACCAATCAAATTAGACTAGCAATTCACCAAAAATGAACAAACCCGAAGTCACCATGAAATCAAAAACCACTTTTCATTGCCTCGATTCAAATCGAGTTAGACTAGCAATTCACCCAAAACGAACAAACCCGAAGTTATCATGAAATCTAAAACAACTTCTCATTGGCTCGATTCCAATCGAATTAGACTAGCAATTCGCCAAAAATGAACAACCCCGAAGTTATCATGTAGTCAAAGCCCACTTTTCATTGGCTTGATACCAATCAAATTAGACTAGCAATTCTCCAAAAATGAACAAACCCGAAGTCACCATGAAATCAAAAACCACTTTTCATTGCCTCGATTCAAATCGAGTTAGACTAGCAATTCGTCCAAAACGAACAAACCCGAAGGTGTCATGAAATCAAAAATCACTTTTCATTGGCTCGATTCCAATAGAATTAGACTAGCGATTC
The DNA here is from genome assembly GCF_002742605.1 of Olea europaea var. sylvestris. Classification (NCBI taxonomy): domain Eukaryota; kingdom Viridiplantae; phylum Streptophyta; class Magnoliopsida; order Lamiales; family Oleaceae; genus Olea; species Olea europaea. The sequence goes on from NW_019228120.1 coordinate 3,647, forward strand.
GTAAAAAATGAACAAACTCGATGTGATCATTAAATCAAAAATCACTTTTCATTGGCTCGATTCGCCAAAAATGAACAAATCGAAAGTTATCATGAAATCAAAAACCACTTTTCGTTGGCTCAATTCCAATTGCATTAGACTGGCAATTCGCCAAAAACGAACAAACCTAAAGTTATCATGAAATCAAAAACCACTTTTCACGGCTCGATTACAACCGAAATAGACTAGCAATTAGCCAGAGAAGAACAAACTGGAAGTGATCAAGAAATCAAAAACCACTTTTCATTAGCTCGATGCCAATCGACTTTGATTAGCAATTCGCCAAAAACGAATAAACCCGAAGTTATCATGAAACCAAAAATAACTTTTCATTGGCTCGATTTCAATCAGATTAGACTAGCAATTCGCCAAAAAATGAACAAACCCGAAGTTATCATGAAATCAAAAACCACTTTTCATTGGCTAGATTCCAA
>NW_019228121.1:0-4117 GCF_002742605.1 Olea europaea var. sylvestris
ACTAACATTTCGTCTGAATTTTGTTTATTGTCGAGCTTCAAATCAAATATAACTACAATTTCATCTGAATTTTGTTAAATGGCGAGTTTTCAATCAAATTTGAGTAAAATTTCATCAGGATTTTGATCATTGGTACTCTTCCAATCAAATTTGACTAAAATTTCACTTGAGTTTAGTTTATTGGTGCGTCTCCAATCAAATTTGACTAAAATTTCGTTTAGATTTTGTTCATTGTTGCGCTTTAAATCAAATATGACTAAATTTCATCTCAGTTTCATTAAATGGCGCATTTTCAATCAAATTTGAGTAAAATTTCATCTGAATTTTGATCAATGATACTCTTCCAATCGAATTTTACTAAAATTTCACTTGGGTTTAGTTCATTGGTACATTTCCAGTCTAATTTGACAAAACTTTCACCTGAATTTTGTTGTTTGGTGCGTTTCCAATCAAATTTGACTAAAGTTTCACTTGAGTATGGTTCATTGACGCATTTTCAATCAAATTTGCCTAAAATTTATTCCGAATTTTGTTTATTATTGCCTTGCCAATCAAATTTGACTAAAATTTCACATGGGTTTCGTTCATTGGCGCGTTTCCAATCAGAATTGACTAAAATTTCATGTGAGTTTGATTCATTAGCGTGTTTCCAATTAAATTTGACTATAATTTCACCTAAATTTTGTTCATTGGCGTGTTTCCAATCAAATTTTACTAAAATTTCACTTGAATTTGGTTCATTGGCGCGTTTCCAATCAAATTCGACTAAAATTTCGTCTGGATTTTGTTCATTGGTGTGCTTCCAATAAAATTTAGCTGAAATTTTACTTGAGTTTGATTCATTGGCAAGTTTCCAATCGAATTTGACTAAAATTTCACCTAAATTTTGTTCATTGACATGTTTCCAATCAAACTTTACTAAAATTTCACTTCAGTTTGGTTCATTGGCGCGTTCCTAATCAAATTTGACTAAACTTTCATCCGAATTTTTTTATTGTCATGCTTCAAATCAAATATGACTACAATTTCATCTGAGTTTTGTTAAATGGCTTGTTTTCCATCAAATTTGAGTAAAATTTCATCTGAATTTTGTTCATCAGCACGTTTCTAATCAAATTTGGCTAAAATTTTCATTAGTTTAGTTCATTAGCGCGTTTCAATCAAATTTGACTAAAATATCCCCTGAGTTTTTTCATTGGGGTGTTTCCAATCAAATTTGACTTAAATTTCATCTAAATTTTGATCATTGTCGCGCATCACACCAAATATTACTACAATTTCATCTGACTTCTGTTAAATGGTGCATTTTCAATCAAATTTGAGTAAAACTTCATCTGAATTTTGATCATTGTTGCTCTTCCAATCAAATTTTACTAAGATTTCACTTGGGTTTAGTTCATTGGCGCGTTTCCAGGCAAATTTAACTGAAATTTCACTTGAATTTTTTTGTTTGGCGCGTTTCCAATCAAATCTGACTAAAATTTCACTTGAGTATGGTTCATGACGAGTTTCCAATCAAATTTAACTAAAATTTCTTTCGGATTTTGTTCACTGTTCCGTTTCCAATCAAATTTGACTAAAATTTCACATGGATTTAGTTCATTGGCGCATTTCCAATCAAATTTTACTAAAATTTCATGCGAGTTTGATTTATTGGCACGTTTTCAATCAAATTTGACTAAAATTTCACCTAGGTTTTGTTCATTGGCATGTTTCCAATCAAATTTGACTAAAATTTCACTTGAGTTTGGTTCCTTGGCGTGTTTCCAATCAAATCTGAGTAAAATTTCTTCCAGATTTTGTTCATTGATGCGCTTCCAATCAAATTTGACCAAAATTTCATTTGAGTTATATTCATTGGCGCGTATCCAATAAAATTTGACTAAAATTTCACCTAGATATTGTTCATTAGCATGTTTCTAATCAAATTTGACTAAAATTTTACTTGAGTTTGGTTCATTGGCTTGTTTCCAATCAAAAAATTTGACTAAAATTTCGTCTGGATTTTGTTCGTTATCGTGCTTCTAATCAAATATGACTACGATTTCATCTGAGTTTTGTTAAATGGCGTGTTTTCAATCAAATTGGACTAAAATTTCATGTCAATTTTGTTCATTGATGCATTTTCAACCAAATTTGACTAAAATTTCACACTAGCGTGTTCCCAATCAAATTTGACTAAAATTTCATCAGAGTTTTGTTCGTTGGCGTGTTTCCAATCAAATTTGAATAAAATTTCGTCTGGATTTTGTTCATTATCGCACTTCAAATCAAATATGACTATAATTTCATCTGAATTTTGTTAAATGTAGCGTTTTCAATCAAATTTGACTAAAATTTCAACTGAATTTTGTTTACTGGTGCGTTTCCAATCAAATTTGACTAAAATTTCACCTGGATTTTGTTCATTAGATTATTTCCAATCGATTTTGACTAAAATTTCACTTCAGTTTAGTTCATTGGCGTGTTTCCATTTAAATTTGACTAAAATTTCGCCTGGATTTTGTTCATTAGATTATTTCCAATCGATTTTGACTAAAATTTCGCCTGGATTTTGTTCATTAGATTATTTCCAATCGATTTTGACTAAAATTTCTTCTGAATTTTGTTCATTGTCCCGCTTCAAATCAAATATGACTACAACTTCATTTGAGTTTTGTTAAATGGCACGTTTTGAATCAAATTTGAATAAAATTTCTTCTGAATTTTGTTCATTGGTGCGCTTCTAATGAAATTTGAGCAAAATTTCACTTGAGTTATATTCTTTGGCACGTTTTCAATCAAATTTGACTAAAATTTCACTTAGATTTTGTTTATTGGTGTGTTTCCAATCAAATTTGACTAAAATTTCACTTGAGTTTGGTTTATTGGCATGCTTCCAATCAAATTTGACAAAAATTTCGTCTGAATTTTGTTCATTATCGCGCTTCGAATCAAATATGACCATAATTTCATATGAGCTTAACTAAAATTTCATCTGAATTTTGTTCATTGTCACGCTTCAAATCAAATATGACCATAATTTCATCTCAGTTTTGTTAAATGGTGCGTTTTCAATCAAATTTAACTAAAATTTCGTCTGGATTTTGATCATTGGGGCTCTTCCAATCAAATTTGACTAAAATTTCACTTCGGTTTAGTTAAATGGTGTGTTTCCAGTCAAATTTGACTAAAATTTCATCTAAATTTTGTTGTTTGGCACGTTTCCAATCAAATTTGACAAAACTTTCACCTGAGTATGGTTCACTGACGCGTTTCCAATCAAATTTGACTAAAATTTCGTCTGGATTTTTTTCATGGTCTCGCTTCAAATCAAATATGACTACAATTTCATCTGAGTTTTGTTAAATGGCTAGTTTTCAATCAAATTTGAGTAAAATTTCATCTGAATTTTATTCATTAGCACGTTTCCAAGCAAATTTGACTAAAATATTAAATTAGTTTAGTTCATTAGCGCGTTTCAATCAAATTTGACTAAAATATCCCTTGAGTTTTTTCATTGGGGTATTTCCAATCAAATTTGACTATAATTTCATCTAAATTTTATTCATTGTCGCACTTCACATCAAATATTACTACAATTTCATCTGACTTCTGTTAAATGGTGCATTTTCAATCAAATTTGAGTAAAATTTCATCTGAATTTTAATCACAGGTGAGCTTGCAATCAAATTTTACTAAGATTTCACTTGGGTTTAGTTCATTGGCACGTTTCCGGGCAAATTTAACTGAAATTTCACCTGAATTTTGTTATTTGGTGCATTTCCAATCAAATTTGACTAAAATTTCACTTGAGTATGGTTCATTGACGCGTTTCCAATCAAATTTGACTAAAATTTCACTTGAGTATGGTTCATTGACGCGTTTCCAATCAAATTTGACTAAAATTTCTTCTGAATTTTGTTCACTGTTGCGTTTCCAATCAAATTTGACTAAAATTTCACATGAACTTAGTTCATTAGCGCATTTCCAATCAAATTTGACTAAAATTTCACGTGAGTTTGATTTATTGGCACATTTTCAATCAAATTTGGCTAAAATTTCACCTAGGTTTTGTTCATTGGCATGTTTCCAATCAAATTTGACTAAAATTTCGCTTGCATTTGGTTCATTGGCG
>NW_019228122.1:0-220 GCF_002742605.1 Olea europaea var. sylvestris
GCGCCGGGGGCAATTTCGTCATTTTTCGCGACGGTGTCGAAATGGGCTCAAATTTGACAGGTCGATCGGGAACAAAAATCACGTCGGGGCAATTTTGTCATTTTTCGCTACTCTGTCGGAATAGACTCAGATTTGATAGGTCGATCGAAAATAAAAATCGCGTCGGGGGCAATTGCGTCATTTTTCACGACGGTGTCGGAATGGGCTTAAATTTGGCAGG
>NW_019228122.1:318-1638 GCF_002742605.1 Olea europaea var. sylvestris
GTGTCGGAATGGGCTGAAATTTGGCAGGTTGATCGGAAATAAAAATCGCACCGGGGCAATTTCGTCATTTTTCGCGACTGTGTCGGAGTTGGCTAAAATTTGACAGGTTGATCGGGAACAAAAATCGTACCGGGGGCAATTTCGTCATTTTTCGCGACTGTGTCGGAATTGGCTAAAATTTGACAGGTTGATAGGGAACAAAAACCGTGCCGGGGGCAAGTTCGTCATTTTTCGCGATTGTGTCGGAATTGGCTAAAATTTGACAGGTTGATCGGGAACAAAAATCGCGCCGGGGCAATTTCGTCATTTTTCGCGACTGTGTCGGAATTGGCTCAAATTTGACAGGTTGATCGGGAACAAAAATCGCGCCGGGGCAATTTCGTCATTTTTCGCGACTGTGTCGGAATAGACTCAGATTTGACAGGTCGATCGAAAACGAAAATCGCGTCGGGGGCAATTTCGTAATTTTTCACGACGTTGTCGGAATGGGCTTAAATTTGGCAGGTTCATCGGATATAAAAATCGCGCCGGGGGCAACTTCGTCTTTTTTTACGATGGTTTCGTTATGGGCTCAAATTTGACAGGTTGATCAGAAACAAAAACCTCGCCGGGCCAATTTCGTCATTTTTTGCAATGGTGTCGGAATGGGCTTAAATTTGACGGGTTGATCGGGAATAAAAATCGCGCCGGGGGCAATTTCGTCATTTTTCGCGACGGTGTCGGAATGTGCTAAAATTTGACAGGTCGATCGGATACAAAAATCGCGCCGGGGGCAATGTAGTCATTTTTTGCAATGGTGTCGGAATGGGCTTAAGTTTGACGGGTTGATCGGGAATAAAAATCGAGCAGGGGCAATTTCGTCATTTTTCGCGACTGTGTCGGAATTGGCTAAAATTTGACAGGTTGATAGGGAACAAAAACCGTGCCGGGGGCAATTTCGTCATTTTTCGCGACTGTGTCGGAATTGGCTAAAATTTTACAGGTTGATCGGAGACAAAAATTGCGCCGTGGGCAATTTCGTCATTTTTTGCGACTGTGTCGAAATGGGCTCAAATTTGACAGGTCGATTGGGAACAAAAATCACGCCGGGGCAATTTTGTCATTTTTCGCTACTGTGTCGGAATAGACTCAGATTTGACAGGTCGATCGAAAATAAAAACCATGTCGGGGGCAATTGCGTCATTTTTCACGACGGTGTCGGAATGGGCTTAAATTTGGCAGGTTGATCGGAAATAAAAATCGCGTCGGGGGCTATTTCGTCATTTTTTGCGACTGTGTCGGAATGGGCTGAAATTTGGCAGGTTGATCGGAAATAAAAAT
>NW_019228122.1:1676-4116 GCF_002742605.1 Olea europaea var. sylvestris
GGGCGGGGGCAATTTCGTCATTTTTCGTGACGGTGTCGGAATGGGCTAAAATTTGACAGGTTGATTCGGAAAAAAAATCCGACCGGGGGCAATTTCGTCATTTTTCGCGACTGTGTCGGACTTGGCTAAAATTTGACAGGTTGATAGGGAACAAAAACCGTGCCGGGGGCAATTTCGTCATTTTTCGCGACTGTGTCGGAATTGGCTAAAATTTGACAGGTTGATCGGGAACAAAAATCACGCCAGGGCAATTTCGTCATTTTTCGCGACTGTGTCGGAATAGACTCAGATTTGACAGGTCGATCGAAAACGAAAATCGCGTCGGGGGCAATTTCGTCATTTTTCACGACGTTGTCGGAATGGGCTTAAATTTGGCAGGTTCATCGGAAATAAAAATCGCGCCGGGGGCAACTTCGTCTTTTTTTGCGATGGTATCGTTATGGGCTCAAATTTAACAGGTTGATCGGGAACAAAAATCGCGCAGGGGGCAATTTCGTCATTTTTTGCGACGGTGTCGGAATGGCCAAAAACTTGACAGGTTGATCAGAAACAAAAACCTTGCCGGGCCAATTTCGTCATTTTTTGCAATGGTGTCGGAATGGGCTTAAGTTTGACGGGTTGATCGGGAATAAAAATCGCGCAGGGGCAATTTCGTCATTTTTCGCGACTGTGTCGGAATTGGCTAAAATTTGACAGGTTGATAGGGAACAAAAACCGTGCCGGGGGCAATTTCGTCATTTTTCGCGACTATGTCGGAATTGGCTAAAATTTGACAGGTTGATCGGAGACAAAAATCGCGCCGGGGGCAATTTCGTCATTTTTCGCGACGGTGTCGAAATGGGCTCAAATTTGACAGGTCGATCGGGAACAAAAATCACGCCGGGGCAATTTTTTTCATTTTTCGTTACTGTGTCGGAATAGACTCAGATTTGATGGGTCGATCGAAAATAAAAATCGCGTCGGGGGCAATTGCGTCATTTTTCACGACGGTGTCGGAATGGGCTTAAATTTGGCAGGTTGATCGGAAATAAAAATCGCGTCGGGGGCTATTTCGTCATTTTTTGCGACTGTGTCGGAATGGGCTGAAATTTGGCAGGTTGATCGGAAATAAAAATAGGCCCGGGCAATTTCGTCATTTTTCGCGACTGTGTCGGAGTTGGCTAAAATTTGACAGGTTGATCGGGAACAAAAATCGTACCGGGGGCAATTTCGTCATTTTTCGCGACTGTGTCGGAATTGGCTAAAATTTGATAGGTTGATAGGGAACAAAAACCGTGCCGAGGGCAATTTCGTCATTTTTCGCGACTGTGTCGAAATTGGCTAAAATTTGACAGGTTGATCGGAGACAAAAATCGCGCAGGGGGCAATTTCGTCATTTTTTGCGACGGTGTCGGAATGGCCAAAAACTTGACAGGTTGATCAGAAATAAAAACCTCGCCGGGCCAATTTCGTCATTATTTGCAATGGTGTCGGAATGGGCTTAAGTTTGACGGGTTGATCGGGAATAAAAATCGCGCAGGGGCAATTTCGTCATTTTTCGCGACTGTGTCGGAATTGGCTAAAATTTGACATGTTGATAGGGAACAAAAACCGTGCCGGGGGCAATTTCGTCATTTTTCGCGACTGTGTCGGAATTGGCTAAAATTTGATAGGTTGATCGGGAACAAAAATCGCGCCGAGGGCAATTTCGTCTTTTTTTGCGATGGTATCGTTATGGGCTCAAATTTGACAGGTTGATCGGGAACAAAAATCGCGCAGGGGGCAATTTCGTCATTTTTTTGCGACGGTGTCGGAATGGCCAAAAACTTGACAGGTTGATCAGAAACAAAAACCTCGCCGGGCCAATTTCGTCATTTTTTGCAATGGTGTCGGAATGGGCTTAAATTTGACGGGTTGATCGGGAATAAAAATCGCGCCGGGGGCAATTTCGTCATTTTTCGAGACGGTGTCGGAATGTGCTAAAATTTGACAGGTCGATCGGAAACAAAAATCGCGCCGGGGGCAATGTAGTCATTTCTCGCGACGGTGTCGGAATGGGCTTAAATTTGGCAGGTTGATCGGAAATAAAAATCTCACCGGGGCAATTTCGTCATTTTTCGCGACTGTGTCGTAATTGGCTGAAATTAGACAGGTTGATCGGGAACAAAAATCGTGCCGGGGCAATTTCGTCATTTTTCACGACTGTGTCGGAATAGACTCAGATTTGACAGGTCGATCGAAAACGAAAATCGCGTCGGGGGCAATTTCGTCATTTTTCACGACGTTGTCGGAATGGGCTTAAATTTGGCAGGTTCATCGGAAATAAATATCGCGCCGGGGGCAACTTCGTCATTTTTTGCGACTGTGTCGGAATTGGCTAAAATTTGACTGGTTGATCGGAAACAAAAAACGCGCCGGGGGCAATCACCTCATTTCTCTCGATTGTGTCGGAATGGGCCAA
>NW_019228123.1:0-4116 GCF_002742605.1 Olea europaea var. sylvestris
GAATGGGCTAAAATTCGACAGGTTGATCGGAAAAAAAAATCGCGCTAGGGGTAATTTCGTCATTTTTCGCGACGATGTCGGAATGGGCTAAAATTTGACAGGTTGATCGGAAACAAAAATCTTGCCTGGGGTAATTTCGTCATTTTTCGCGACGGTGTCGGAATGGGCTAAAATACGACAGGTAGATCGGACACAAAAATCGCGCCAGGGGTAATTTCGTCATTTTTCGCGACGATGTCGGAATGACCTAAAAATTGACAGGTTGATCGGAAACAAAAATCGTGCCGTGGTAATTTCGTCATTTTTCGCGACGGTGTCGGAATGGGCTAAAATTCGACAGGGAGATCGGACACAAAAATCGCGCCAGGGAAAATTTCGTCATTTTTCGCGACAGTATCGGAATGGGCTAAATTTTGACAGGTTGATCGGAAACAAAAATCGTGCCAGGGGTAATTTCGTCATTTTTCGCGACGATGTCGGATTGAGCTAAAATTCGACAGGGTGATCGGACACAAAAATCGCGCTAGGGGTAATTTCGTCATTTTTCACGACGGTGTCGGAATGGGGTAAAATTGGACAGGTTGATCGGAAACAATAACCGCCCCACGGGCAATTTAGTCATTTTTCGCGGCGGAGTCGGAATGGGCTAAAATTCGACAGGCCGATCGGAAACAAAATCCGCGCCGGTGTCGGAATGGGCTAAAATTCGACAGGTTGATCGGACACAAAAATCGTGCCAGGGGCAATTTCGTCATTTCTCGCGACGGTGTCGGAATGGGCTAAAATTTAACAGGTTTATCGGAAACAAAAATCGTGCCATGGTTAATTTCTTCATTTTTCGCGACGGTGTCGGAATGGGCTAAAATTTCACAGGTTGATCGGGAACAAAAATCGTGCCAGGGGCAATTTTGTCATTTTTCGCGACGGTGTCGGAATGAGCTAAAATTCGACAGGTTTATCGGACACAAAAATCGTGCCAGGGGCAATTTCGTCATTTCTCGCGACGGTGTCGGAATGGGCTAAAATTTTTCAGGTTGATCGAAAACAAAAATCGTGCCAGGGGTAATTTCGTCATTTTTCGCGACGGTGTCGGAATGAGCTAAAATTTGACAGGTTGATTGAAAACAAAAATCGTGCCAGGGGTAATTTCGTCATTTTTCGCGACGGTGTCGGAATGGGCTAAAATACGACAGGTAGCTCGGACACAAAAATCGCGCCAGGGGTAATTTCGTCATTTTTCGCGACGGTGTCGGAATGGGTTAAAAATTGACAGGTTGATCGGAAACAAAAACCACCCCAAGGGCAATTTAGTCATTTTTCGCGATGGAGTCGGAATGGGCTAAAATTTGACTGGTTGATCGGACACAAAAATCGCGCCGGGGGCAATTTCGTCATTTTTCGCGACGGTGTCGGAATGGGGTAAAATTTGACAGGTTGATCGGAAACAAAAACCACCCCAAGGGCAATTTAGTCATTTTTCGCGATGGAGTCGGAATGGGCTAAAATTTGACTGGTTGATCGGACACAAAAATCGCGCCGGGGGCAATTTCGTCATTTTTCGTGACGGTGTCGGAATGGGCTGAAATTCGGCTGGTTGATCGGAAGTAAAAATCGCGTCGGGGGCAATTTCGTCATTTTTCACGACGGTGTCGGAATGGGCTGAAATTCGGCTGGTTGACTGGAAGAAAAAATTGCGCGGGGGGCAATTTCGTCATTTTATGTGACGGTGTTGGAATGGGCAAAAATTCGACAGGTTTATCGGAAACAAAAACCGCCCCAGGGGCAATTTATTCATTTTTCGCGAAGGAGTCGGAATGGGCTAAAATTTGACAGGTTGATCGGACACAAAAATCGCGCCGGGGGTAATTTTATCGTTTTTCTCGACGGTGTCGGAATGGGCTGAAATTCGGCTGGTTGACCGAAAGTAAAAATTGCGCCGGGGGCAATTTTGTCATTTTTCGCGACGGTGTCGGAATGGGCTGAGATTCGGCTGGTTGACTGGAAGAAAAAATTGTGCCGGGGGCAATTTCGTCATTTTATGCGACGGAGTCGGAATGGGCTAAAATTTGACAGGTTGATCGAAAACAAAAATTGTGCCAGGTGTAATTTCGTCATTTTTCGCGACGGTGTCGGAATGGGCTAAAATTTGACAGGTTGATCGAAAACAAAAATCGTTCCAGGCGTAATTTCATCATTTCTCGCGACGGTGTCGGAATGGGCTAAAATACGACAGGTAGATCGGACACAAAAATCGTGCCAGGGGTAATTTCGTCATTTTTCGCGACGGTGTCGGAATGAGCTAAAATTTGACAGGTTGATCGGAAACAAAAATCGTGCCAGGGGTAATTTCGTCATTTTTCGCGACGGTGTCGGAATGAGCTAAAATTTGACAAGTTAATCGGAAACAAAAATCGTGCCAGGGGTAATTTCGTCATTTTTCGCGACGGTGTCGGAATGGGCTAAAAATTGACAGGTTGATCGGAAACAAAAATCGTGCCAGGGGTAATTTCGTCATTTTTCGCGACGTTGTCGGAATGGGCTAAAATTCGACAGGTAGATCGGACACAAAAATCGCGCTAGGGGTAATTTCGTCATTTTTCGCGACGGTGTCGAAATGGGGTAAAATTGGACAGGTTGATCGGAAACATAAACCGCCCCAAGGGCAATTTAGTAATTTTTCGCGACGGAGTCGGATTGGGCTAAAATTTGACAGGTTGATCGGAAACAAAAATCGTGCCAGGGGTAATTTCGTCATTTTTCGCGACGGTGTCGGAATGGGGTAAAATTCGACACGTAGATCTGACACAAAAATCGCGCCAGGGGTAATTTCGTCATTTTTCGCGACGGTATCGGAATGAGCTAAAATTTGACAGGTTGATCGGAAACAAAAATCGTGCCGGGGTTAATTTCGTCATTTTTCGCGACGGTGTCGGAATGGGCTAAAATTCGACAGGTAGATCGGACACAAAAATCGCGCCAGGGGTAATTTCGTCATTTTTCGCGACGGTGTCGAAATGGGGTAAAATTGGACAGGTTGATCGGAACCAAAAACCGCCCCAAGGGCAATTTAGTCATTTGTCGCGACGGAGTCGGATTGGGCTAAAATTTGTTAGGTTGATCGGAAACAAAAATCGTGCCAGGGGTAATTTCGTCATTTTTCGCGACGGTGGCGGAATGAGCTAAAATTTGTCACGTTGATCGAAAACAAAAATCGTGCCGGGGGTAATTTCGTCATTTTTCGCGACGGTGGCGGAATGAGCTAAAATTTGTCACGTTGATCGAAAACAAAAATCGTGCCGGGGGTAATTTCGTCATTTTTCGCGACGGTGGCGGAATGAGCTAAAATTTGTCACGTTGATCGAAAACAAAAATCGTGCCGGGGGTAATTTCGTCATTTTTCGCGACGGTGGCGGAATGAGCTAAAATTTGTCACGTTGATCGAAAACAAAAATCGTGCCGGGGGTAATTTCGTCATTTTTCGCGACGGTGGCGGAATGAGCTAAAATTTGTCACGTTGATCGAAAACAAAAATCGTGCCGGGGGTAATTTCGTCATTTTTCGCGACGGTGGCGGAATGAGCTAAAATTTGTCACGTTGATCGAAAACAAAAATCGTGCCGGGGGTAATTTCGTCATTTTTCGCGACGGTGGCGGAATGAGCTAAAATTTGTCACGTTGATCGAAAACAAAAATCGTGCCGGGGGTAATTTCGTCATTTTTCGCGACGGTGTCGAAATGGGGTAAAATTGGACAGGTTGATCGGAAACATAAACCGCCCCAAGGGAAATTTAGTCATTTTTCGCGACGGAGTCGGATTGGGCTAAAATTTGACAGGTTGATCCGAAACAAAAATCGTGCCAGGGGTAATTTCGTCATTTTTCGCGACGGTGTCGGAATGGGGTAAAATTCGACACGTAGATCTGACACAAAAATTGCGCCAGGGGTAATTTCGTCATTTTTCGCGACGGTATCGGAATGGGCTAAAATTCGACAGGTAGATCGGACACAAAAATCGCGCCAAGGGTAATTTCGTTATTTTTCGCGACGGTGTCGAAATGGGGTAAAATTGGACAGGTTGATCGGAACCAAAAACCGCCCCAAGGGCAATTTAGTCATT
>NW_019228124.1:0-4116 GCF_002742605.1 Olea europaea var. sylvestris
GACTTTCGCATACGGTGTCCGTTTTCAGCCCATAAGTACTTTTCGGAAATATAACGACCCTTTTAGGGTGAACACACAGCTTCGCTGTGACGTATGATGGATTTTAGGTACTTTTGGAAGAATAGGCACTTGTTTATTTGGAACGCTTGGATTTTCGACGTTCGAAGAACTGACCGTGACTTTTACATATGGTGTCCGTATTGGGCCCAAAAGTACGTTTCGATAAGGTAGCGAACCTTTGGGATTTAACTCACCCTTTTCATCATGACGTATGAGGGATTTCGGCCGTTTGTGGATGAACAAGCACTTGCTTGTTTGGAACGCTTGGATTGTTGGCGATCGAATAACTGATTGTGACTTTCGCATATGGTGTCCATTTTCGACCCATAAGTACTTTACGGAAATGTAGCGACCCTTTTGGATTGAACTCACCACATTGCCATACGTATGATGGATTTTCGGCATTTTTGGAACAATAGGCACTTGTTTATTTGGAACGCTTGGATTTTTGACGTTCGAAGAACTGACCGTGACTTTTACATAGGGTGTCCGTTTTGGGCCCAAAAGTACTTTTCGATAAGGTAGCGACCCTTTGGGATTTAACTCACCCTTTTCGTCACGACGTATGAGGGATTTTGGTCGTTTGTAGATGAACAAGCACTTGCTTGTTTGGAACGCTTGGATTGTCGATGATCGAAGAACTGAGCGTGACTTTCGCATACGGTGTCCGTTTTCGGCCCATAAGTAGTATTCGGAAAAGTAGCGACCCTTTTCGATTGAACTCATCGCTTTGCCATGACGTATGAGGGATTTTAGGCATGTTTGGAAGAACAGGTGCTTTGTTCATTTGGAACGCTTGGATTTTCGACATTCGAAGAACTGATCGTGACTTTTACATATGGTATCCGTTTTGGGCCCAAAAGTACTTTTTTATAAGGTAGCGATTCTTTGGGATTTAACTTACCCTTTTTCTCACGACGTATGAGGGATTTCGGCCGTTTGTCGATGAACAAGCACTTGCTTGTTTGGAATGCTTGGATTGTCAACGATCGAAGAACTAAGTGTGACTTTCGCATATGGTGTCCATTTTCGGCTCATAAGTACTTTTCGAAAATGTACCGACCCTTTTGGATTGAACTCACAGCTTTACCATGTCGTATATGGGAGTTTGGGCACTTTTGGAAGAACAGGCACTTATTTATTTGGAACGCTTGGATTTTCGACGTTCGAGGAACTGACCGTGACTTTTACATATGGTGTCCGTTTTGGGCCCAAAAGTACTTTTCGATAAGGTAGTGACCCATTTGGATTGAACTCACGCTTTTCATCACGACGTATGAGGGATTTTGGTCAGTTTTGGATGAACATGCACTTGCTTGATCGGAACGCTTGGACTGTCGGCGATCGAAGAACTGTGTGACTTTCGCACACGGTGTCTATTTTTGGCCTATATGTACTTTTCGGAAATGTAGCGACACTTTTGGATTGAACTCACCCTTTTCATCACGACGTATGAGGGATTTCGGCCATTTGTGGATGAACAAGCACTTGCTTGTTTGGAACACTTGGATTGTCGGCGATCGAAGAACTGAGTGTGACTTTCACATATGGTGTCCGTTTATGGCCCATAAGTATTTTTTGGAAATGTAGCTACCCTTTTGGATTGAACTCACAGCTTTGCCATGACTTAATGAGGGATTTTAGACATTTTTGAAAGAACAGACACTTGTTTATTCGGAATGCTTGGATTTTTGACGTTCGAAGAACTGACCGTGACTTTTACATATGGTGTCCATTTTTTGCCCAAACGTGCTTTTCGATAAGGTAGCGACTCTTTTAGATTGAACTCACCCTTCTCGTCACGACGAATGAGGGATTTCGGCCTTTTGTGGATGAACATGCACTTGCTTGTTTGGAAAGCTTGGATTGTCAGCAATTGAAGAACTGAGTGTGACTTTCGCATACGGTGTCCGTTTTCGGCCCATAAGTACTTTTCGGAAATGTGGCGACCCTTTTGGATTGAACTCACCCTTTTCATCACAACGTATGAGGGGTTTCAGCCATTTGTGGATGAACAAGCACTTGCTTGTTTGGAATGCTTGGATTGTCGATGACGGAAGAACGGAGTGTGACTTTCACATACGGTGTCCGTTTTCGGCCCATAAGTACTTTTCGGAAATGTAGCAACCCTTTTGGATTGAACTCACCCCTTTCATCAAGACTTATGAGGGATTTTGGTCATTTGTGGATGAACAAGCACTTGCTTGTTTAGAAAGCTTAGATTGTCGGCGATCGAAGAACTGAATGTGACTTTCGCATACTGTTTCCATTTCCGGCCCATAAGTACTTTTCGGAAATGTAGCGACCCTTTTGGGTTGAACTCACTACTTCGTCGTGACTTAGAAGGGATTTTCAGTATTTTTGGAAGAATATGCACTTGTTTATTTGGAGCGCTTGGATTTTCGACGTTCGAAGAACTGACCGTAACTTTTACATATGGTGTCCGTTTTGGGCCCAAAAGTACTTTTCGATAAGGTAGCGAACCTTTGGGATTTAACTCACCCTTTTCCTCACGACGTATGAGGGACTTCGAGCATTTGTGGATGAAGAAGTACTTGCTTGTTTAGAACGCTTGGATTGTCGGCGATCGAATAACTGAGTGTGACTTTCGTATACGGTGTCCGTTTACGATCGATAAGTACTTTTCGGAAAAGTAGCGACCCTTTTGGATTGAACTCACTGCTTTACCATGACGTATGAGGGATTTTAGGCATTTTTGGAAGAACAGGCACTTTGTTTATTTGGAACGCTTGGATATTCGACGTTCGAAGAACTGACCGTGACTTTTACCTATGGTGTCCCTTTTGGGCCCAAAAGTACTATTCGATAAGGTAGCGACCCTTTGGGATTTAACTCACCCTTTTCATCACGACGTATGAGGGATTTCGGTCGTTTGTTGATGAACAAGCACTTGCTTGTTTGGAACGCTTGGATTGTCGACGATCGAAGAACTGAGTGTGACTTTCCCATACGGTGTCCGTTTTTGGCTCATAAGTACTTTTCGGAAATGTACCGACCCTTTTGGATTGAACTCACAGCTTTGCCGTTACGTATGAGGGATTTTAGGCACTTTTGGAAGAATAGGCACTTGTTTATTTGGAACGCTTGGATTTTCGACGTTCGAAGAACAGAACGTGACTTTTACATATGGTGTTTGTTTTGGGCCCAAAAGTACTTTTTGATAATGTAGCGACCCTTTGGGATTTAACTCACCCTTTTCATCACAACATATGAGGGATTTCGATCGTTTGTAGATGAACACGCACTTGCTTGTTTGGAACGCTTGGATTGTCGGCGATCGAAGAACTGAGCGTGACTTTCGCATACGGTGTCTGTTTTCGGCACATAAGTACTTTTCGGAAATGTAGCGACCCTTTTGGGTTGAACTCACTAGTTTGCCGTGACTAATAAGGGATTTCGGGTGTTTTTGGAAGAACAGGCACTTGTTTATTTGGAACGCTTGGATTTTCGACGTTCGAAGAACTGACCGTGACTTTTACATATGGTGTCCGTTTTGGGCCCAAAAGTACTTTTCGATAAGGTAGCGACCCTTTGGGATTTAACTCACCCTTTTCTTCACGACGTATGAGGGATTCGATCATTTGTAGATGAACAAGCACTTGTTTGTTTGGAACGCTTGGATTGTCGACGATCGAAGAACTTAGTGTGACTTTCGCATACGGTGTCCGTTTTCGTCCCATAAGTACATTTTGGAAATGTAGCGACCCTTTTGGATTGAACTCACAGCTTTCCCATGACTTATGAGGGATTTTAGGAATTTTTGAAAGAATAGGTACTTGTTTATTTGGAACGCTTGGATTTTCGACGTTCGAAGAACTGACTGTGATTTTTACATACTGTGTCCGTTTTGGGCCCAAACGTACTTTTCGATAAGGTAGCGACCCTTTTAGATTGAACTCACCCTTCTCGTCTTGACGAATGAGGGATTTCGACCATTTGTGGATGAACATGCACTTGATTGTTTGGAATGCGTGGATTGTCGGCAATCGAAGAACTGAGTGTGACTTTCGCATACGGTGTCCGCTTTCGGCCCAT
>NW_019228125.1:0-3322 GCF_002742605.1 Olea europaea var. sylvestris
GTTGGAATTGGCTCAAATTTGACAGGTTAATCGGGAACAAAAATCGCGCCGGGGGTAATTTCGTCATTTTTCGCGACTGTGTCCGAATGGGCTCAAATTTGACAGGCTGATCGGGAACAAAAACCGCACCGGGGGTAATTTCGTCATTTTTTATGACTGTGTCGGAATTGGCTGAAATTTGTTAGTTCGATCTGAAATAAAAATCGCGTTGGGGTTAATTTCGTCATTTTTCTCGACTGTGTCGGAATGGGCTCAAATTTAATAGGTTTATCCAGAACAGAAACCGCGCCGTGGGCAATTTCGTCATTTTTCTGGACTGTGTCGGGATTGGCTGAAATTTGGCAGTTTGATCGGAAATAAAAATCGCGCCGGCGGCAATTTCGTCATTTTTTCTTGACTGTGTCGGAATTGGCTGAAATTTGGAATTTTGATCTGAGATAAAAATCGCGCCGGGGGCAATTACGTCATTTTTCTCGACTCGGTCGGAATGGGCTCAAATTTGACAGGTTGATCGGAAACAAAAATTGCGCCGGGGGTAATTTTGTCATTTTTTGCGACTGTGTCTGAATGGGCCCAAATTTGACAGGTTGATCGGGAACAAAAACCGCATCGGGTGTAATTTCGTCATTTTTCGCGACTGTGTCGGAATTGGCTAAAATTCTACTTGTTGATCAGAAACAAAAATCGCGCCGGGGGCAATTTCGTCATTTTTCTCGACTGTGTCGGAATGGGCTCAAATTTGACAGGTTGATCGGAAACAAAAATCGCGCCGGGGGTAATTTCGTCATTTTTCGCGACTGTGTCAGAATGGGCTCAAATTTGACAGGTTGATCGGGAACAAAAATCGCACCGGGGGCAATTTCTTCATTTTTCTCGACTGTGTCGGAATTGGCTGAAATTTGGAATTTTGATCTGAAATAAAAATCGCGTCGGGGGCAATTTCGTCATTTTTCTCGACTGCGTCGAAATGGGCTCAAATTTGACAGGTTGATCGGGAGCAAAAACCGCGCCAGGTGTAATTTCGTCATTTTTCGCGACTGTGTCGGAATTGGCTAAAATTTGACTGGTTGATCGGAAACAGAAACCGCGCCGGGTGCAATTTCGTCGTTTTTCTCGATTGTGCCGGAATGGGCTCAAATTTGACAGGTTTATCAGGAACAAAAATCGCGCCGGGTGTAATTTCGTCATTTTTCGCGACTGTGTCGAAATTGGCTTAAATTTGACTGGTTGATCGGAAACAAAAATAGTGCCGGGTGCAATTTCGTCGTTTTTCTCGACTGTGTCGGAATGGGCTCAAATTTGAATGGTTTATCGGGAACAAAAACCGCACCGGGGGTAATTTTGTCATTTTTCTTGACTGTGTCGAAATTGGCTGAAATTTGGCAGTTTGATCTGAAATAAAAATCACGTTGGGGGTAATTTCGTCATTTTTCTCGACTGTGTCGGAATGGACTCAAATTTGACAGGTTGATCGGAAATAAAAATCGCGGCGACGTTAATTTCGTCATTTTTCTCGACAGTGTTGGAATTAGCTCAAATTTGACAGGTTTATCGGGAACAAAAATCGCGCCGGGGGCAATTTCGTCAATTTTCTTGACTGTGTCGGAATTGGCTGAAATTTGGAATTTTGATCTGAAATAAAAATCGCGCCGGGGGTAATTTCGTAATTTTTCTCGACTGTGTCGGAATGGGCTCAAATTTGACAGGTTGATCGAAAACGAAAATCGCGCCGGGGGTAATTTCGTCATTTTTCGCGACTGTGTCTGAATGGGCTCAAATTCGACAAGTTGATCGGGAACAAAAACCGTACCGGGTGTAATTTCGTCATTTTTCGCGACTGTGTCGGACTTGGCTAAAATTTGATTGGTTGATCGGAAACAAAAACCGCGCCGGGGGCAATTTCGTCATTTTTCTCGACCGTGTCGGAATGGGCTCAAATTTAACAGGTTTATCGGGAACAAAAATCGCGCCGGGTGTAATTTCGTCATTTTTCGCGACTGTGTCGGAATTGGCTAAAATTCGACTTGTTGATCGGAAACAAAAACCGCGCCGTGGGCAATTTCGTCATTTTTCTCGACTGGGTTGGAATGGGCTCAGATTTGGCAGGTTGATCGGAAACATAAATCGCGCCGGGGGCAATTTCGTCATTTTTCTCGACTGTGTCAGAACTGGCTGAAATTTGGAATTTTGATCTGAAATAAAAATCGCGCCGGGGGCAATTTCGTCGTTTTTCTCGACTGTGTCGGAATGGGATCAAATTTCACAGGTTGATCGGGAGCAAAAACCGCGCCGGGTGTAATTTCGTCATTTTTCGCGACTGTGTCGGAATTGGCTAAAATTCGACTTGTTGATCGGAAACAAAAATCGCGCCAGCGGCAATTTCGTCATTTTTCTCGACTGTGTTGGAATTGGCTCAAATTTGACAGGTTTATCGTAAACAAAAAATGCGCCGGGGGCAGTTTCGTCATTTTTCTCGACTGTGTCAGAATTGGCTGAAATTTGGAATTTTGATCTGAAATAAAAATCGCGCCGGGGGCAATTTCGTCGTTTTTCTCGACTGTGTCGGAATGGGATCAAATTTTACAGGTTGATCGGGAGCAAAAACCGCGCCGGCTGTAATTTCGTCATTTTTCGCGACTGTGTCGGAATTGGGTAAAATTTGACTGGTTGATCGGAAACAAAAACCGCGCCGGGTGCAATTTCGTCGTTTTTCTCGACTGTGTCGGAATGGGCTCAAATTTGACAGGTTTATCGGGAAGAAAAATCGCGCTGGGTGTAATTTCGTCATCTTTCGCGACTGTGTCGGAATTGGATAAAATTCGACTTGTTTATCGGAACAAAAATCGCGCCGCGGGCAATTTCGTCATTTTTCTCGACTGTGTCGAAATGGGCTCAAATTTGACAGGTTTATCGGGAACAAAAACCGCGCCGGGTGTAATTTCGTCATCTTTCGCGACTGTGTCGGAATTGTCGAAAATTCGACTTGTTTATCGGAAACAAAAACCGCGCCGGGGGCAATTTCGTCATTTTTCTCGGCTGTATCGGAATGGGCTCAAATTTGACAGGTTGGTCGGAAACAAAAATCGCGCCGGGGGTAATTTCGTCATTTTTCTCGACCGTGTTGGAATTGGCTCAAATTTGACAGGTTTATCGTGAACAAAAATCTCGTCGGGGGCAATTTCGTCATTTTTCTCTACTGTGTCGGAATTGGCTGAAATTTGGAATTTTGATCTGAAATAAAAATCGCGCTGGGGGCAATTTCGTCATTTTTCACGACTGTGTCGGAATGGGCTCAAATTTGACAGGTTGATCGGGAACAAAA
>NW_019228125.1:3405-4115 GCF_002742605.1 Olea europaea var. sylvestris
ATTGGCTAAAATTTGACTGGTTGATCGGAAACAAAAATCGCGCCGGGAGCAATTTCGTCGTTTTTCTCGACTGTGTCTAAATGGGCTCAAATTTGACATGTTTATCGGGAACAAAAGTCGCGCCGGGTGTAATTTCGTCATTTTTCGCGACTGTGTCGGAATTGGCTTAAATTTGACTGGTTGATCGGAAACAAAAATTGCGCCGGTGGCAATTTCGTCATTTTTCTCGACTGTGTCGAAATGGGCTCAAATTTGACAGGTTTATCGGGAACAAAAACCGCGCCGGGTGTAATTTCGTCATCTTTCGCGACTGTGTCGGAATTGGCTAAAATTCGACTTGTTTATCGGAAACAAAAACCGCGCCGGGGGCAATTTCGTCATTTTTCTCGACTGTATCGGAATGGGCTCAAATTTGACAGGTTGATCAGAAACAAAAATCGCGCGCGGGGGTAATTTCGTCATTTTTCTCGACCGTGTCAGAATGGGCTCAAATTTGACAAGTTGATTGGGAACAAAAATCGCACCGGGGTTAATTTCGTCATTTTTCTTGACTGTGTCGGAATTGGCTGAAATTTGACAGTTTGATCTGAAATAAAAATTGCGTTGGGGGTAATTTCGTCATTTTTATCGACTGTGTCGGAATGGGCTCAAATTTGATAGGTTTATCGGGAACAGAAACCGCGCCGTAGGCAATTTCGTCATTTTTCTCG
>NW_019228126.1:0-4114 GCF_002742605.1 Olea europaea var. sylvestris
AAATTTGATAAAAATTTAACATTGATTTGTTTCATTGGCACGTGACCAATCAAATTTTACTAAAATTTCACATGAGTTTGGTTCATTGGAGTGTTTACAATCAAATTAGACTAAAATTTCACCAGGATTATATTCATTTGTGTGCTTACAATCAAATTTGACTGAAATTTCACATTGGTTTGGTTTATTGACGCGTTCCCAATCAAATTTGACTAAATTTTCACCAGGATTATGCTCATTTGAGTGTTTTCAATCAAATTTAACTAAAATTTGACACTAGTTTAGTTCATTGGCGTGTTCCCAATCAAATTTGACTAAAATTTCACCTCGATTATATTCATTTTCGTGTTTCCAATCAAATTTGACTAAAATTTCACATTGATTTGGTTCATTGGTACGTTCCCAATCAAATTGGACTAAAATTTCACTTGAGTTTGGTTCATTAGCATGTTAACAATCAAATTTGACTAAAATTTCACCTGGATTATGTTTATTTGCGTGTTTTCGAGCAAATTTGACTAAAATTTCACATTAATTTGGTGCATTGGCGCATTCCCAATCAAATTTGACTAAAATTTCACCGGAATTTGGTTTATCGGCGCGTTAACAATCAAATTTGACAATAATGTCACAGGGATTATGTTCATTTGCGTATTTTCAGTCAAATTTGACTAAAATTTCACATTGATTTGGTTCATTAGCGCGTTCCCAATCAAATTTGACTAAAATTTCACATGAGTTTGGTTCATTGGCATGTTTACAATC
Source organism: Olea europaea var. sylvestris (assembly GCF_002742605.1). Classification (NCBI taxonomy): domain Eukaryota; kingdom Viridiplantae; phylum Streptophyta; class Magnoliopsida; order Lamiales; family Oleaceae; genus Olea; species Olea europaea. The sequence continues at coordinate 766 of NW_019228126.1, forward strand.
AAATTTGACCAAAATTTTCCATTGATTTGGTTCATTGGCGCGTTTCCAATCAAATTTGACTAAAATTTCACCTGAGTCTAGTTCATTGGCACGTTTCCAATCGAATTTAACTAAAATTTCACCTAAGTTTGGTTAGTTGGCGCGTTTAAAATCAAATTTGACTAAAATTTCACCTGGGCTACGTTCATTGGTGCACTACCAATCAAATTTGATAAAAATTTCATATTGGTTTGGTTCATTGGCGTGTTCCCAATCAAATTTTACTAAAATTTCACATGAGTTTGGTTCATCGGCATGTTACAATCTAATTAAACTAAAATTTCACCCGAATTATTTTCATTTGTGTGTCTCCAGTCAAATTTGACTAAAATTTCACAATGATTTGTTTTTTTGGCATGTTCCCAATCAAATTTGACTAAAATTTCATTGGAGCTTGGTTCATTGCCGCGTTTACAATAAAATTTGACAATAATGTCACCTGGATTATGTTCATTTGCAAATTTTCAATCAAATATGTCTAAAATTTCACCTAAGTTTGGTTCATTGGCACGTTCCCAATCGAATTTTACTAAAATTTCACCTAAATTTGGTTCATTGGCGCGTTTACAATCAAATTGGACTAAAATTTCACTTGGATTATGTTCATTGGTGCACTTCCAATCAAATTTGATAAAAATTTAACATTGATTTGGTTCATTGGCACGTTCCCAATCAAATTTTACTAAAATTTCACATGAGTTTGGTTCATTGGGGAGTTTACAATCAAATTTGACTAAAATTTCGCCAAGATTATGTTCATTTGTGTGTTTACAATCAAATTTGACTGAAATTTCACATTGGTTTGGTTTATTGACGCGTTCCCAATCAAATTTGACTAAATTTTCACTAGGATTATGTTCATTTGAGTGTTTTCAATCAAATTTAACTAAAATTTGACACTAGTTTAGTTCATTGGCGTGTTACCAATCAAATTTGACTAAAATTTCACATTGATTTGGTTCATTGGTACGTTCCCAATCAAATTGGACTAAAATTTCACTTGAGTTTGGTTCATTAGCGTGTTAACAATCAAATTTGACTAAAATTTCACATTGATTTGGTTCATTGGTACGTTCCCAATCAAATTGGACTAAAATTTCACTTGAGTTTGGTTCATTAGCGTGTTAACAATCAAATTTGACTAAAATTTCACCTGGATTATGTTTATATGCGTGTTTTCAAGCAAATTTGACTAAAATTTCACATTGATTTGGCTCATTGTCGCGTTCCCAATCAAATTTGACTAAAATTTCACATTGATTTGGTTCATTAGCGCGTTCCCAATCAAATTTGACCAAAATTTCCCATTGATTTGGTTCATTGGAGCGTTTCCAGTCAAATTTGACTAAAATTTCACCTGAGTCTGGTTCATTGGCACGTTTCCAATCGAATTTAACTAAAATTTCTCCTAAGTTTGGTTAGTTGGCGCGTTTAAAATCAAATTTGACTAAAATTTCACCTGGGCTACGTTCATTGGTGCACTACCAATCAAATTTTATAAAAATTTCCATTAGTTTGGTTCATTGGCCTGTTTACAATCAAATTTGACTAAAATTTCACCGGAGTTCATTAGCACGTTTACAATAAAATTTAACTATAATGTCACCTGGATTATGTTCATTTGCGTATTTTCAGTCAAATTTGACTAAAATTTCACCGGAGTTCATTAGCACGTTTACAATAAAATTTAACTATAATGTCACCTGGATTATGTTCATTTGCGTATTTTCAGTCAAATTTGACTAAAATTTCACCGGAGTTCATTAGCACGTTTACAATAAAATTTAACTATAATGTCACCTGGATTATGTTCATTTGCGTATTTTCAGTCAAATTTGACTAAAATTTCACCGGAGTTCATTAGCACGTTTACAATAAAATTTAACTATAATGTCACCTGGATTATGTTCATTTGCGTATTTTCAGTCAAATTTGACTAAAATTTCACCGGAGTTCATTAGCACGTTTACAATAAAATTTAACTATAATGTCACCTGGATTATGTTCATTTGCGTATTTTCAGTCAAATTTGACTAAAATTTCACCTGAGTTTGGTTCATTAGCACATTCCCAATCAAATTTTACTAAAATTTCACATGTGTTTGGTTCATTGGCGTGTTTACAATCTAATTTGACTAAAATTTCACCCGAATTATTTTCATTTGCGTGTCGCCAATCAAATTTGACTAAAATTTCACCGGAGTTCATTAGCACGTTTACAATAAAATTTAACTATAATGTCACCTGGATTATGTTCATTTGCGTATTTTCAGTCAAATTTGACTAACATTTCACATTGATCTGGTTCGTTGGTGCGTTTCCAATCAAATTTAACTAAAATTTCACCTGAGTTTGGTTCATTAGCACATTCCCAATCAAATTTGACTAAAATTTCACCTTAGTTTGGTTCATTGGCGCGTTTACAATCAAATTTGATTAAAATTTCACCAGAATTAGGTTCATTGGTGCACTTCCAATCAAATTTGATAGAAATTTCACATTGGTTTGGTTCATTGACGCGTTCCCAATCAAATTTTAGTAAATTTCACATGTGTTTGGTTCATTGGCATGTTTACAATCAAATTTAACTAAAATTTCACCAGGATTATGTTCATTTGCGTGTTTACAATCAAATTTGACTAAAATTTCACATTGGTTTGGTTTATTGACGCGTTCCCAATCAAATTTGACTAAATTTTCACCAGGATTATGTTCATTTGAGTGTTTTCAATCAAATTTAACTAAAATTTCACACTGGTTTAGTTCACTGGCGTGTTTCCAATCAAATTTGACTAAAATTTCACTTGAATTTGGTTTATTGGCGCGATTACAATCAAATTTGACTAAATTTTCACCTCGATTATATTCATTTTCGTGTTTCCAATCAAATTCGACTAAAATTTCACATTGATTTGGTTTATTGGTACGTTCCCAATCAAATTGGACTAAAATTTCACTTGAGTTTGGTTAATTAGCGCATTAACAATCAAATTTGACAAAAATTTCACCTGAATTATGTTTATTTGCTTGTTTTCAAGCAAATTTGACTAAAATTTAACATTGATTTGGTTCATTGGCGCGTTCCCAATCAAATTTGACTAAAATTTCACCGGAATTTGGTTTATCGGCGCGTTAACAATCAAATTTGACAATAATGTCACATGGATTATGTTCATTTGCTTATTTTCAGTCAAATTTGACTAAAATTTCACATTGATTTGGTTCATTAGTGTTTTCCCAATCAAATTTAACTAAAATTTCACCTGAATTTGGTTCATTGGCGTGTTTACAATCAAATTTGACGATAATG
>NW_019228127.1:0-4113 GCF_002742605.1 Olea europaea var. sylvestris
TTTGGCGATATGCCAGTCCAATTCGATTGGAATCGAGCCAATGAAAGGTGGTTTTAGATTTAATGATAACTTCGGGTTTGATCGTTTTCAGCTAATTGCCAGTCTAATTCAATTGGAATCGATCCATTGAAAAGTGGTTTTTAATTTCATGATAACTTCGGGTTTGTTCGTTTTTTGCGAGTTATTAGTATAATTCGATTGGAATGGAGCCAATGAAAAGTGATTTTCGATTTCATGAGAACTACGAGTTTGTTCATTTTTGGCGAATTGCAAGTCTAATACGATTGGAATGGAGCCAATGAAAAGTGGTTTTCGATTTCAAGATAACTTCAGGTTTGTTCGACTTTGGCGAATTGCAAGTCTAGTTCGATTGGAATCGAGCCAATGAAAAGTGATTTTCGATTTCGTGATAACTTCGGGTTTCTTCTTCATTTACGAATTGCAAGAGTAATTCGATTGGAATCGAGCCAATGAAAAGTGGTTTTCGATTTCATGATAACTTTGGGTTCGATCATTTTCGGCGAATTGCTAGTCTAATTCGATTGGAATCGAGCCAATGAAAAGTGGTTTTCGATTTCCTGATAAATTTGGGTTTGATCATTTTCAAAAAATTGCTAGTCTAATTCGAGTGGAATCAAGCCAATGAAAAGTAGTTTTGGTTTTCAAGATAACTTCGGATTTGTTCATTTTTGGCGAAATGCCAGTCTAATTCGATTGGAATCCAGCCAATGGAAAGTACTTTTTGATTTAACGACAACTTCGGGCTTGTTTGTTTTTTGTGAAATGCTAGTCTAATTCGATTAGAATTGAGGCAATGAAAAGTGGTTTACGATTTCACGATAACTTCGGGTCTGTTAATTTTTTGCGAATTGCTAGTCTAATTCGATTTCAATCGAGCCAATGAAAAGTGGTTTTCGATTTCATGATAACTTCGATTTTGATCGTTTTCAGCTAATTGCTAGTCCAATTCGATTGGAATGGAGCCATTGAAAAGTGGTTTTCGATTTCATGATAACTTCAGGTTTGTTCATTTTTGGCGAATTGCTAGTCCAATTCGACTGGAATCCAGCCAATGAAAATTGGTTTTCGATTTCATGATTACTTCGGGTTTGTTCGTTTTTTGCGAGTTGTTAGTCTAATTCGATTGTAATGGAGCCAATGAAAAGTGGTTTTCGATTTCATGATAACTACGCGTTTGTTCGTTTTTGGCGAAACGCCAGTCTAATTCGAATGGAGTCGAGCCATTGAAAAGTGGTTTCGATTTCATGATAACTTCGGGTGTGATCATTTTTAGCTAATTGCTAGTCTAATTCGATTGGAATCGAGGCAATGAAAAGTAGTTTTCGATTTCATGATAACTTCGGGTTTGTTCTTTTTTTGCGAATTGCTAGTCCAATTCGAATGGAACGGAGCCAACGAATAGTGGTTTTCGTTTTCATGATAACTTCGGGTTTGATCGTTTTCAGCTAATTGCTAGTGTAATTCGACTGGAATCAAGCCAATGAAATGTGGTTTTCGATTTCATGATAACTTCGGGTTTGTTCTTTTTCGGCGAATTGCAAGTCTAATTCGATTGGATTGGAGCCAATGAAAAGTGTTTCTCGATTTCGTGATAACTTCGGGTTTGTTCCTTTTTTGCGAATTGCTAGTCCAATTCGATTGGAATCGAGCCAATGAAAAGTGGTTTTTGATTTCATGATAACTTCGGGTTTGTTCATTTTTTGCGAATTGCTAGTCAAATTCGATTGGAATCGAGCCAATGAAAAGTGGTTTTCGATTTCATGATAACTTCGGGTTTGTTCTTTTTTAGCGAATTGCTAGTCCAATTCAATTGGAATGGAGCCATTGAAAAGTGGTTTTCGATTTCATTATAACTTCGGTTTTGTTCATTTTTTTGCGAGTTGCTAGTCTAATTCGATTGGAATGGAGCCAATGAAAAGTGGTTTTCGATTTCACGATAACTTCAGGTTTGTTCGACTTTGGCGTATTGCAAGTCTTATTCGATTGGAATCGAGCCAATGAAAAGTGATTTTCGATTTCGTGATAACTTCGAGTCTCTTCTTCATTTACGAATTGCAAGAGTAATTCGATTGGAATCGAGCCAATGAAAAGTGGTTTTCGATTTCATGATAACTTCGGGTTTGTTCTTTTTTGGCGAATTGCTAGTTCAATTCAATTGGAATGGAGCCATTGAAAAGTGGTTTTCAATTTCATTATAACTTCGGTTTTGTTCATTTTTGACAAATTTCTAGTCTAATTCGATTGGAATCCAGCCAATGAAAAGTTGTTTTCGATTTCATGATTACATCGGGTTTGCTCATTTTTTGCGAGTTGTTAGTCTAATTCGATTGGAATGGAGCCAATGAAAAGTGGTTTTCGATTTCATGATAACTACGCGTTTGTTCATTTTTGGCGAATTGCAAGTCTAATTCGATTGGAATGGAGCCAATGAAAAGTGGTTTTCGATTTCACGATAACTTCAGGTTTGTTCGACTTTGGCGAATTGCAAGTCTTAATCGATTGGAATCGAGCCAATGAAAAGTGATTTTCGATTTCGTGATAACTTCGGGTTTCTTCTTCATTTACGAATTGCAAGAGTAATTCGATTGGAATCGAGCCAATGAAAAGTGGTTTTCGATTTCATGATAACTTCGGGTTCGATAATTTTCGGCAATTGCTAGTCTAATTCAATTGGAATCGATCCAATGAAAAGTGGTTTTTGATTTCATGATAAATTTGGGTTTGATCATTTTCGAAAAATTGCTAGTCTAATTCGAGTGGAATCGTGCCAATGAGAAGTTGTTTTGGTTTTCAAGATAACTTCGGATTTTTTCATTTTTGGCGAAATGCCAGTCTAATTCGATTGGAATCCAGCCAATGGAAAGTAGTTTTTGATCTCAAGATAACTTCGGGTTTGTTTGTTTTTTACGAAATGCTAGTCTAATTCGATAAAATCGAGGCAATGAAAAGTGGTTTTCGATTTCACGATAACTTCGGGTTTATTAATTTTTTACGAATTGCTAGTCTAATTCGATTTGAATCGAGCCAATGAAAAGTGGTTTTCGATTTCATGATAACCTCGATTTTGATCGTTTTCAGCTAATTGCTAGTGTAATTCGATTGGAATGGAGCCAATGAAAAGTGGTTTTTGATTTCATGATAACTTCGGGTTTGTCCGTCTTTGGAGAATTGCAAGTCTAATTCGATTGGAATCAAGGCAATGAAAAGTGGTTTTCGATTTCATGATAACTTCGGGTTTGTTCATTTTTTGCGAATTGCTAGTCTAATTCGATTGGAATCGAGACAATGAAAAGTGGTTTTCGATTTCATGATAACTTCGGGTTTGTTCATTTTTTTGCGAACTGCTAGTCCAATTCGATTGGAATCGAGCCAAGGAAAAGTGGTTTTCAATTTCATGATAACTTCGGGTTTGTTGGTTTTTTGCGAGTTGTTAGTCCAATTTGATTGGAATCGAGCCAATAAAAAGTGGTTTTCGATTCATGATAACTTTGGGTTTTTTCATTTTTTGCGAGTTGTTAGTCTAATTCGACTGGAATGGAGCCAATGAAAAGTGGTTTTCAATTTCATGATAACTACGCGTTTGTTCATTTTTGGCGAAATGCCAGTCTAATTCTATTTGAGGCGAGCCAATGAAAAGTGGTTTTCGATTTCATGATAACTTCAGGTTTGTTCGTCTTTGGCGAATTGCAAGTCTAATTCGATTGGAATCGAGCCAATGAAAAGTGGTTTTCGGTTTCATGATAACTTCGGGTTTCTTCGTCTTTTACGAATTACAAGTCTAATTCGATTGGAATCGAGCCAATGAAAAGTGGTTTTCGATTTCATGATAACTTCGGGGTTCGATCATTTTCGGCTAATTGCTAGTCTAATTCGATTGGAATCGAGCTGACGAAAAGTTGTTTTCGATTTCACGATAACTTCGGGTTTGTTAATTTTTTGCGAATTGCTAGTGTATTTCGATTGGAATCGAGCCAATGAAAAGTGGTGTCCGATTTCAGGATAACATCGGGTTTGTTCATTTTTTTCGAGTTGTTAGTCTAATTCGATTGGAATGGAGCCAATGAAAAGTGGTTTTCGATTTCATGATAACTA
>NW_019228128.1:0-4113 GCF_002742605.1 Olea europaea var. sylvestris
CGAAAAATGACGAAAATGCCCCTTGAGGGGTTTTTGTTTTCGATCAACCTGTCAAATTTGATCCCATTCCGGCACCTTCGCGAAAAATGACGAAATTGCCCCTCGCGCGATTTTTGTTTCCGATCAACCTGTCAAATTTGAGCCCATTACGACACCGTCGGGAAAAATGACGAAATTGCCCCTGACGTGATTTTTGCTTCCGATCAACCTATTAAATTTTAGCCCATTCCATCACCGTCGCTAAAAATGACGAAATTGCTCCAGGCGCGATTTTCGCTTCCAGTCAACAAGCTAAATTTCTGCCCATTCCGACACCGTCGTGAAAAATGACGAAACTGCCCCCGGCGTGATTTTTGTTTCCGATCAACCTGTCAAATTTTAGCCCATTTCGACACCGTCGCGAAAAATGACGAAATTGCCCCCGGTACGAATTTTGTTTCCGATCAACCTGTCAAATTTGAGCCCATTCCAACACCGTCGCGAAAAATGAAGAAACTGCCCCCTGCGCAATTTTTGTTTCCCATCAACAAGCAGAATTTTAGCCCATTCCGACACCGTTGCGAAAAATGACGAAATTGCCCCTGGCCTTATGTTTGTTTCCGATCAACCTATCAAATTTGAGCCCATTCCGACATCGTCGCGAAAAATGACTAAATTGCCCCTGTGGCGATTTTTGTTTTCGATCAAACTGTCGAATTTTAGTCAATTCCGACACCGTCGCGAAAAATGACAAAATTGCCCCCGGCGCGATTTTTGTTTCCAATCAACCTGTCAAATTTGAGCCCATTTCGACACCGTCGCGAAAAATGACGAAATTGCCCCCGGCTCGATTTTTGTTTCCGATCAACCTGTCAAATTTCAGCCCATTCCGACACCGTCGAGAAAAATGACGAAATTGCCCCCGGCGCGATTTTTGCTTCCTGTCAGCCAGCCGAATTTTAGCCCATTCCGACACCGTCGTGAAAAATGACGAAATTGCCCCCGGCACGATTTTTGTTTCCGATCAACCTATCAAATTTTAGCCAATTCCGACTCCATCGAGAAAAATGACTAAATTGCCCCTGGGGCGTTTTTGTTTCCGATCAACCTGTCAAATTTTAGCCCATTCCGACACCGTCGCTAAAAATGACGAAATTGCCCCTGGCGAGATTTTTGTTTCCGATAAGCCAATCGAATTTTAGCCCATTCCGATACTGTCGCGTAAAATGACGAAATTGCCCCCGGCGCGATTTTGTTTCCGATCAACCTGTCAAATTTTAGCCCATTCCGACTTCGTCGCGAAAAATGAGGAAATTGCCTCTGTGCTGTTTTTGTTTTCGATCAACCTGTCAAATTTTAGTCCATTCCGACACCGTCGCGAAAAATGACGAAATTGCTCTCGACGCGACTTTTGCTTCCAATCAACCAGCCAAATTTCAGGTCATTCAATACCTTTGCGAAAAATGACAAAATTGCCCCTGGCGCGATTTTTTTCCGATCAACCTGTCAAATTTTAGCCCATTCCAACACAGTCGCTAAAAATGACGAAATTGCCCCGGCGCGATTTTTGTTTCCAATCAACCTGTCAAATTTCAGCCCATTCCGACACCATCGCGAAAAATGACGAAATTGCCCCTGGCACGATTTTTGTTTCCGATCAACCTGTCAAATTTTAGCCCATTTCGACACGTCGCGAAAAATGACGAAATTGCCCCTGGCACGGTTTTTGTTTCCGATCAACCTGCTAAATTCTAGCCCATTCCGACTCCGTCGCGAAAAATGACTAAATTGCCCCCGGGGTGGTTTTTGTTTCTGATCAACCTGTCAAATTTTAGCCCATTCCGACACCTTTGCAAAAAATGACGAAATTGCCCGACGCGATTTTTGCTTCCCATCAACCAGCCAAATTTCAGCACATTCCGACAGCGTTACGAAAAATGACGAAATTGCCCCAGGCGCGATTTTTGTTTCCGATCAAGCTGTCAAATTTTAGCCCATTCCTACACCGTCACGAAAAATGACGAAATTGCCGCCGGCGCAATTTTTGCTTCCAGTCAACCAGACAAATTTCTGCCCATTCCGACACCGTCGCGAAAAATGACGAAATTGCCCCCGACGCAGTTTTTGTTTCCAGTCAACCCACAAAATTTCAGCCCATTCCGACACCATCGCGAAAAATGAAGAAATTTTCCCCGGCGTAATGTTTGTTTTCCATCAACCCACAGAATTTTAGCCCATTCAGACACCGTCGTGAAAAATGACGAAATTGCCCCTGGCGCGGTTTTTGTTTCTGATCAACCTGTCAAATTCTAGCCCATTTCGACACCGTCGCGAAAAATGACGAAATTGCCCCTGGCCCGATTTTTGTTTCCGATCAACCTGTCAAATTTTAGCCCATTCCGACACCGTCGCGAAAAATGACTAAATTGCCCCTGGCAAGATTTTTGTTTCCGATCAACCAGCTAAATTTCAGCCCATTTCGACACAGTCGAGAAAAATGACAAAATTGCCCCTGGCGCGATTTTTGCTTCCGGTCAGCCAGCCAAATTTTAGACCATTCCGACACCGTCGCGAAAAATGACGAAATAGCCCCTGGCGCGATTTTTGTTTCCGATCAACCTGTCAACTTTTAGCCCATTCCGACTCCGTCGCGAAAAATGACTAAATTGCCTTTGGGCGATTTTTGTTTCCGATCAACCTGTCTAATTTTAGCCCATTCCGACATCGTCGAGAAAAATGACTAAAATGCCCTCGGCGCGATTTTTGCTTCCAATCAACCAGCCAAATTTCAGGCCATTCAACATCGTTGCGAAAAATGACAGAATTGCCCCTGACGCGGTTTTTTTTTTCGATCAACCTGCCAAATTTTAGCCCATTCCGACACAGTCGCGAAAAATGACGAAATTGCACGTGACGTGATTTTTGTTTCCGATAAACCTGTCGAATTTTTGCCCATTCCGATACCGTCGTGTAAAATGACGAAATTGCCCCCGGCGCGATTTTTGTTTCCGATCAACTTGTCAAATTTTAGCCCACTTCGACACCGTCGCGAAAAATGACGAAATTGACCCCCGCACAATTTTTGTTTCCCGTCAACCTGTAAAATTTTAGCCCATTCCGACACCGTCACGAAAAATGACGATATTACCCCTAGCGCGATTTTTGTTTCAGATCAACCGGTCAAATTTGAGCCCATTCCGACTCCGTCGCGAAAAATGACGAAATTGCCCCTGGCGCTGTTTTTCTTTCCGATCAACCTGTCAAATTTTAGCCCATTCCGACACCGTCGCGAAAAATGACGAAATTGCCCTCGGCGCGATTTTTGCTTCCAATCAACCAGCCAAATTTCAGGCCATTCAACATCGTTGCGAAAAATGACAAAATTGCCCCTGACGCGGTTTTTTTTTTTTTGATCAACCTGTCAAATTTTAGCCCATTCCGACACAGTCGCGAAAAATGACTAAATTAACCCTGGGGCGGTTTTTGTTTCCGATGAACCTGTCGAATTTTAGCCCATTCCGACACCGTCGCGTAAAATGACGAAATTGCCCTCGGCGCTATTTTTGTTTCCGATCAACCTGTCAAATTTTAGCCCATTTTGACACCGTCGCGAAAAATGACGAAATTGCCCCCCGCGCAATTTTTGTTTCCCGTCAACCTACGAAATTTTAGCCCATTCCGGCACCGTTGCGAAAAATGACGATATTGCGCCTGGCGCGATTTTTATTTCAGATCAACCTGTCAAATTTGAGCCATTCCGACACCGTCGCGAAAAATGACGAAATTGCCCCTGGGGCGATTTTTGTTTTCGATCAACCACTCAAATTTGGGCCGATTCCGACTCCGTCTCGAAAAATGATGAAATTGCCTTTGGCGCGATTTTTGTTTACGATCAACCTGTCAAATTTTAGCCCATTCCGACACCGTCGCGAAAAATGATGAAATTGCCCCCGACGAGATTTTTTCTTCCAGTCAACCAGTCGAATTTCAGCTCATTCCGACACCTTCACGAAAAATGACGAAATTGCCCTCAGCGCGATTTTTGTTTCCAGTCAACCAGCAAAATTTCCGCCCATTCCGACACCGTCGCGAAAAATGACGAAATCGCCCCTGGCGCGATTTTTGTTTCCGATC
>NW_019228129.1:0-4113 GCF_002742605.1 Olea europaea var. sylvestris
AACCAAACACAATGAGATCTATTGGATGGGAATCGAAATAATTTTAATTTCCGCTGTGCATGTATAAGTAGATTCCCAACATCTACAAGTAGCAAAGTTCAATCGGTAAGCACCTTGCTACATGTACACTTTGGTGTACACTTTAGTTTACATTTTGCCACGTGACATTACCCTATTGGATAGTCTATATTTCAATCAGATTTCTCATCCAATTGACACTTGACAACAACGCAAGTGTCAGACATCGTCTCGAAAATCAATGTACAAACAGCAAAGTTCAATCAGTAAGGACCTTACTACATGTAAACTATGGTGTACACTTTAGTTTGCTCTTTATCACGTGAAATTACCCTTTCAGAAAGTTTAAATTTCAAACAGTTTTCCCACCCAATTGACACTTGACAACAATTAAAGTGTCTAACAACGTGTCAAAAATTAGTGTACAAATAGCAAAGTTCAATCGGTAAGAACCTTGCTACTTGAAGACTATGTTGTACACTTTAGTTTACACTTTGCCACGTGATATTACCCTGTTGGATAGTTCAACTTTTCAACAGTTTTCCTATCCAATTGGCATTTGACAGCAATGCAAGTGTCAAACAACATGTCAAAAATCAGTGTACAAATTGCAAAGTTCAATCGGTAAGAACATTACTACATGTACACTGTGGTGTGTACTTTAGTTTACACATTACCACGTGACATTATCCTATTGGGCAGTTTAAATTTCAAACAATTTTCCCATCCAATGGACACTTGATAGTAATGCAAGTATCAAACAACTTGTTAAAAATTAGTACGCAAATAGCAAAGTTCAATAGGTAAGAACCTTGCTACATGTACACTATGGTATACATTTTAGTTTACACTTTACCACTTGACATTACCCTGGTGGACAGTTTAAATTTCAAACATTTTTCCTATCCAATTGACATTTGACAACAATGCAAGTGCCAAACAACATGTCAAAAATCATTGTACAAATAGCAATGTTCAATAGGTAAGGACATTGCTACTTCTACACTATGGTGTACACTTCAGCTACACTCTGCCACGTGACATTACTCTGTTGGACACTTTTAATTTCAAACAATTTTCCCATCCATTTGACACTTGACAACAATACCAGTGTAAAACAACGTGTTGAAAATCGTTGTGCAAATAGCAAAGTTCAATCGGTAAGAATCTTGCTACATGTACACTATGGTGCACATTTTAGTTTACACTTTACCACTAGACATTACCTTGGTGAACAGTTTAAATTTCAAACATTTTTCTCATTCAATTGACCCTTGACAACAATGCAAGTGCGAAACAACGTGTCAAAAATCATTGTACAAATAGCAATGTTCAATAGGTAAGGACCTTGCTACATGTCCACTATGGTGTACACGTTAGTTTACACTTTGCCACGTGACATTACCTTGGTGAACAGTTTAAATTTCAAACATTTTTCCCATTCAATTGACACTTGACAACAATACCAGTGTAAAACAACGTGTTGAAAATCGTTGTGCAAATAGCAAAGTTCAATCGATAAGAACCTTGCTACATGTACACTATGGTGCACATTTTAGTTTACACTTTACCACTAGACATTACCTTGGTGAACAGTTTAAATTTCAAACATTTTTCCCATTCAATTGACACTTGACAACAATGCAAGTGCGAAACAACGTGTCAAAAATCATTGTACAAATAGCAATGTTCAATAGGTAAGGACCTTGCTACATGTACACTATGGTGTACACTTTAGTTTACACTTTGCCACGTGACATTACCCTACTAGACAGTATTAATTTCAAACAATTTTCCCATCCAATTGACACTTGACAACAATGCAAGTGTAAAATAACGTGTCGAAAATCTGTGTACAAATAGCAAAGTTCAATTGGTAAGGACCTTGCTACATGTACACTATGGTGTACACTTTAGTTTATACTTTACCATGTGACATTACCCTATTGGACAGTTTAAATTTCAAACAGTTTTCCCATCCAATTGACACTTGACAGCAATGCAAGTGTCAAACAACGTGTCGAAAATCTGTGTACAAATAGCAAAGTTCAATCGGTAAGGACCTTGCTACATGTACACTATATTGTACACTTTAGTTTATACTTTGCCACGTGACATTACCCTATTGGACAGCTTAAATTTCTAACAGTTTTCCCATCTAATTGACACTTGACAACAATGCAAACATCAAACAACGTGTCAAAAATCAGTGTACATATAGTAAAGTTCAATCGGTAAGAAGCTTACGACATGTACACTATGGTTTACACTTTAGTTCACACTTTGCCACGTGACACTACCCTATTGGACAGTTTAAATTTCAAACAATTTTTCCATCCAGTTGACACTTGACAAAAATACAAGTGTCAAACAACGTGTCAAAAATTAGTGTACAAATTGTAATGTTCAATCGGTAAGGACCTTGCTACATGTACACTATGGTGTATACTTTACTTTAAAGTTCTGTTGGACAGTTTAAATTTTAAATAGTTTTCCCATCCAATTGACACTTGACACCAATGCAAGTGTCAAACAACATGTCAAAAATCAGTGTACAAATAGCAAAGTTCAATCGGTAAGAACCTTGCTACATGTAAACTATGGCGTACACTTTAGTTTATACTTTGCCATGTGACAATACCCTGCTGGACAGTTTAAATTTTAAACATTTTTCCCATCTAATTGACACTTGACAAAAATGTAAGTGTCAAACAACATGTCAAAAATCAGTGTACAAATTGTAATGTTCAATCGGTAAGGACCTTGCTACATGTATACTATGGTGTACACTTTAGTTTAAACTTTGCCACGTAGCATTAGGCTATTGGACAATTTAAATTTCAAATAGTTTTCCCATCCAATTGACACTTGACAGCAATGCAAGTGTCAAACAACGTGTCAAAAATCAATGTACAAATAGCGAAGTTCAATCGGTAAAGACCTTGCTCTACATGTACACTACGGTGTACACTTTGGTTTACACTTTGCCATTTGACAATACCCTGCCGGACAGCTTAAATTTCAAACATTTTTCCTATCCAATTGACACTTGACAACAATGCAAGTGCCTAACAGCATGTCAAAAATCAGTGTACAAATAACAATGTTCAGTAGGCAAGAAGCTTGCTACATGTACACTATGGTGTACACATTAGTTTACACTTTGCCACGTAACATTATCCTGTTAGACAGTATAAATTTCAAATAGTTTTTCCATCTAATTGACACTTGAAAACAATGTAAGTGTAAAACAACGTGTCAAAAATCAGTGTACAAATAGCAAAGTTTATTCGGTAAGGACCTTGTTACATGTACACTATGGTGTACACTATAGTTTATACTTTACCACGTGACATTACGGTTTAAATTTCAAATAGTTTTCCCATCCAACTGACACTTGGCAACAATGCAAGGGTCAAATAATGTTTCAAAAATCAGTGTACAAATAGCAATTTTCTCATCCAATTGACACTTGACATCAATGCAAGTCAACAACGAGTCAAAAATCAGTATATAAATAGCAAAGTTCAGTAGGTAAGGACCTTTTTACATGTACATTATGGTGTACACTTGACTTTACACTTTGCCACAAGACATTACCCTGTTGGGCAGTTTAAATTTCAAACCTTTTTCCCATCCAATTGACACTTGACAACAATGTAAGTGTCAAACAGCGTGTCCAAAATCAATGTACAAATAGCAAAGTTCAATCGATAAGAACCTTGCGACATGTACATAATGGTGTACAATTCAGTTTACACTTTGCCACGTCACACTACCATGTTGGATAGTTTAAATTTCAAATAGTTTTCCCATCCAATTGACATTTGACAACAAAGCAAGTTTCAAACAAAGTGTCCAAAATCAGTGTACAAATAACAAAGGTCAATCGGTAAGACCCTTGCTACATGTACACTATGGTGTACACTTTTATTTACACTTTGCCATGTGATATTACCCTGTTGGACAGTTTAAATTTCAAATAGTTTCCCCATCCAATTGACACTTGACTACAATGCAAGTGTCAAAAATCAGTGTACAAATAGCAGTTTTCCCATCGAATTGACACTTGACAACAATGCAAGGGTCAAACAA
>NW_019228130.1:0-4112 GCF_002742605.1 Olea europaea var. sylvestris
CAAAAGTTACGCTGAATTCTTCTAACGCCGACAATCCAAGCATTCCAAACATGCAAGTGGTCATTCTTTTGAAAAATGGCCAAGATCCCTGATACATCACGATGAAGAGGTGAGTTCAATCCAAAACGGTCGCTACGTTTCGAAAAAGTACTTATGGGCCCAAAACGGACAACGTGTGCAACAGTTACGCTCAATTCTTCTTACGCCGACTCTCCAAGCGTTCCGAATATGCAAGTACTCATTCCTTTGTAAAATGGCCGAAATCCCTTATACGTCACGATGAAGTGGTGAGTTCAATCCAAAACGGTCGCTACGTTTCGAAAAAGTACTTATGGGCCCAAAACGGACACCGTGTGCAAAAGTTACACTCAATTCTTCGACCGCCGACAATCCAAGCGTTCCAAATATGCAAGTACTCATTCTTTCAAAAATGGCCTGAATCCCTTATACATCACGACGAAGTGGTGAGTTCAATCCAAAACGGTCGCTACATTTCCAAAAAGTATTTATGGGCCCAAAATGAACACCGTGTGCAAAAGTTACTCTCAATTCATCGAACGCTGACAACCCAGGTGTTTCAAATATGCAAGTGCACATTCTTTCAAACAATGGCTGGAATCGCTTATACGTCACGAAGAAGTGGTGAGTTCAATCCAAAACGGTCGCTACATTTCCATAAATTACTTATGGGCCCAAAACGGACACCGTGTGCAAAAGTTACGCTGAATTCTTCGAACGTCGACAATCCAAGCGTTTCAAATATGCAAGCGCTTATTCTTTCAAAAAATGGCCAAAATCCCTCATACGTCATGACGAAGTGGTGAGTTCAATCCAAAACGGTCGGTACATTTCTAAAAAGTACTTATCGGCCCAAAACAGACAACGTGTGCAACAGTTACGCTCAATTCTTCTTACGCCGACTCTCCAAGCATTCCGAATATGCAAGTACTCATTCTTTTGTAAAATGGCCGAAATCCCTGATACGTCACGACGAAGTTGTGAGTTCAATCCAAAACGGTCGCTACATTTCCAAAAAGTACTTATGGGCCCTAAACGGACACCGTGTGCAAAAGTTACGCTCAATTCTTTGAACGTCGACAATCCAAGCGTTCCAATTGTGCAAGTGTTCATTCGTTCGAAAAATGACCGAAATCCCTGATACATCAAGACGAAGTGGTGAGTTCAATCCAAAACGGTCGCTACATTTCCAAAAAGTACTTATGGGCCCAAAATGGACACCGTGTGCAAAAGTTACGCTCAATTCTTTGAACGTCGACAATCCAAGCGTTCCAAATATGCAGGTGCTCATTCTTTCAAAAAATGGCCAAAATCCCTCATACGTCACGACGAAGTGGTGAGTTCAATCCAAAACGGTCGCTACATTTCCAAAAAGTACTTATGGGCCCAAAATGGACACCGTGTGCAAAAGTTACTCTCAATTCATCGAACGCTGACAAACCAGGTGTTTCAAATATGCAAGTGCTCATTCCTTCGAACAATGGCTGGAATCGCTTATACGTCACGAAGAAGTGGTGAGTTCAATCCAAAACGGTCGCTACATTTCCAAAAATTACTTATGGCCCAAAACGGACACCGTGTGCAAAAGTTACGCTGAATTCTTCGAACGCCGACAATCCAAGCGTTTCAAATATGCAAGTGCTCATTCTTTTGAAAAATGGTTGAAATCCCTGATATGTCCTAACGAAGTGGTGAGATCAATCCAAAACGGTCGCTACATTTCCAAAAAGTACTTATGGGCCCAAAACGGACACCGTGTGCAAAAGTTACGCTCAATTCTTCGAACGCCGATAATCCAAGTGTCCCAAATATGCAAGTGCTCAATCTTTCGAAAAATGGCTGAAATTCCTGATACGTCACGATGAAGTGTTAAGTTCAATCCAAAACGGTCATTACATTTCCAAAAAGTACTTATGGGCCCAAAATGGACACCGTGTGCGAAAGTTACGCTGAATTCTACGAACGCCGACAATCCAAGCGTTCCAAATATGCAAGTGCTCATTCTTTTGAAAAATGGCCGAAATCTCTGATACGTCATGACGAAGTGGTGAGTTCAATCCAGAACGGTCGATACATTTCCAAAAAGTACTTATGGGCCCAAAACGGATACCGTGTACAAAAATTACGTTGAATTCTTCGAACGTCGACAATCCAAGCGTTCCAAATATGCAAGTGCTCATTCTTTTGAAAGATGGTCGAAAGCCCTGATACGTCACAGCGAAGTGGTGAGTTCAATCCAAAACGGTCGCTACATTTCCAAAAAGTACTTATGGGCCCAAAACGGACACTGTGTGCAAAAGTCACGCTCAATTCTTCGAACGCCGACAGTCCAAGTGTTCGAAATTTGCAAGTGCTCATTCTTTTGAAAAATGGCCGAAATCCCTGATACGTCACGGCGAAGTGGTGAGTTCAATCCAAAACGGTCGCTACATTTCCAAAAAGTACTTATCGGCCCAAAATGAACACCGTGTGCAAAAGTTACGCTCAACTCTTCGAACGCCAACAATCCAAGCGTTCCAAATATAAAAGTGCTCATTCTTTCGAAAAAAGGCCGAAATCCCTCATTTGTCACGATGAAGTCGTGAGTTCAATCCAAAACGGTCGCTACATTTCCAAAAAGTACTTATGGGCCCAAAACAAACACTGTGTGCAAAAGTTACGCTCAATTCTTCGAACGCCAACAATCCAAGTGGTCCAAATGTGCAAGTGCTCATTCGTTCAAAAAATGACCGAAATCCCTGATACGTCACAGCGAAGTGGTGAGTTCAATCCAAAACGGTCGCTACATTTCCAAAAAGTACTTATGGGCCCAAAATGAACACCGTGTGCAAAAGTTACTCTCAATTCATCGAACACTGACAACCCAGGTGTTTCAAATATGCAAGTGCTCATTCTTTCGAACAATGGCTGGAATCGCTTATACGTCACGAAGAAGTGGTGAGTTCAATCCAAAACGGTCGCTACATTTCCATAAATTACTTATGGGCCCAAAACGGACACCGTGTGCAAAAGTTACGCTGAATTCTTCGAACGTCGACAATCCAAGCGTTTCAAATATGCAAGCGCTCACTCTTTCAAAAAATGGCCAAAATCCCTCATACGTCATGACGAAGTGGTGAGTTCAATCCAAAACGGTCAGTACATTTCTAAAAAGTACTTATCGGCCCAAAACAGACAACGTGTGCAACAGTTACGCTCAATTCTTCTTACGCCGACTCTCCAAGCATTCCGAATATGCAAGTACTCATTCTTTTGTAAAATGGCCGAAATTCCTTATACGTCACGACGAAGTTGTGAGTTCAATCCAAAACGGTCGCTACATTTCCAAAAATTACTTATGGGCCCTAAACGGACACCGTGTGCAAAAGTTACGCTCAATTCTTTGAACGTCGACAATCCAAGCGTTCCAATTGTGCAAGTGCTCATTCGTTCGAAAAATGACCGAAATCCCTGATACATCAAGACGAAGTGGTGAGTTCAATCCAAAACGGTCGCTACATTTCCAAAAAGTACTTATGGGCCCAAAACGGACACCGTGTGCAAAAGTTACGCTGAATTCTTCGAACGCCGACAATCCAAGCGTTCCAAATATTCAGGTGCTCATTCTTTCAAAAAATGGCCAAAATCCCTCATACGTCACGACGAAGTGGTGAGTTCAATCCAAAACGGTCGCTACATTTCGAAAAAGTACTTATGGGTCCAAAACGGACACCGGGTGCAAAAGTTACGCCGAATTCTTCGAACGCCGGCAATCGATGCCTTCCAAATATAAAAGTGCTCATTCGTTCGAAAAATGGCCGAATTGCCTCGTACGTCAAGACGAAGTGGTGAGATCAATCCAAAACGGTCGCTACATTTCGAAAAAGTACTTATGGGTCCAAAACGGACACCGGGTGCAAAAGTTACGCCGAATTCTTCGAACGCCGACAATCCAAGCGTTTCAAATATGCAAGTGCTCATTCTTTTGAAAAATGGTTGGAATCCCTGATATGTCCTAACGAAGTGGTGAGATCAATCCAAAACGGACGCTACATTTCCAAAAAGTACTTATGGGCCCAAAACGGACACCGTGTGCAAAAGTTACGCTCAATTCT
>NW_019228131.1:0-4112 GCF_002742605.1 Olea europaea var. sylvestris
CAGCTGGAGTGCATGACCGTTGCCGCTGTATCGAATTTTAAATTTGAACAGTTTGGGTTTTGGAGGGTACCCAGATTTTGATAAATGTTAGTTGTCAAGGGTTATTGGTATATGTTCTCGTGGCAGCGTCCTCTTTGCCACTTATTGCCAAATTAATTGTCTGTGGTTATTGTTTTGCCACTTATTGCGAAATTAATTGTCAATGGTTATTGTTAAGTCCATGTACGGTAGGATTAAAATTTAATCCTTGTTTGCCCTATGGAATAGTCGAGTTGGTGGAGTAAATGAGTGTGGAGACCTTTAATCACGAATTTGATTCCCCTACCAACACTTTCTCGGTCACGTCTGTCGCACCGGACTTACTTAGTGCGGTTTACTTGGCTGGCATCGTTTACTGACTATTGCGTCAGCCTGAATGTTTATCCAGTACGCACTCGAAAGGTAGCGGCTACGGATTCTCCCGTCATACAAAAAAAATAATAATAATAATAATCCTTGTTTGATCTCTATTAAAATTTAGCCCTTGGTTGATATGAATTAAAAATTAGACCATGAGTTGGAGAGTGAAGTGAGTCACTTGGTAATTTTGAAGTGTTCATAAGACTTCTGCCATGTTTGATTCCCATTAAAAATGGTTTTTTAGGGAAAATGAATTTTGTTATAGTTATTTTTTAGATAATGTATAGTTCAAAACTAGAAAAAATTTAATTTACATATAAAATATTTTATTGTAAAAATGTGTAGTTAATTATGAATTTAAAGAGAGAGTTTTTAAAGAATTGTACACAAGCAGGGGTATATTCAAAGCCATTTTCGCTTGATCATATTCAACAACAAATAGATCGAACTTCACTTGGTGTTGACTGTTGGGGGGTAAAGATGTCAACGAGTCGAGCTGAAACTTAAAGTTCAAGCTTGGTTTTAGTAAAAATGATTTGGGCTTTTTTTTGCTCAAATCAAGATCTAGACTCGACCCAAGCTTTCAGCTCGAGCCTTATCAAGTCAAGTCGAGCCGACTCACTTTTGTTTTTAATAAAAAGCTACCTACAAGTTACAGATGGTCGTGTATGTGTAGTTGCTTACAACCTGGCTTCATTTTTTTGTTTGTTTTTTTTTTTAAGGGTCAGCTCGTAACGCGCCTAAAATGGCCTATGACACGAGTTGGTGAGCCATATGGGCTGGTTGGAGCTCAGGTTGACACCTCAAAATGGGACGGCTAGAGCCTCGAGCCCAGCCGCCCTAGGCTTTTTTGAGTTGAGCCACAGCGGCCCGAGTTGATTAGCCAAATTGACCCCCTAGTCAGGGGCATGGAAGGAGTTTGGGCTGGGCTGGGCTGGGCTGGGGTTGTGTTGGGTTGAATTGGGCATAGAGTTTCGAAGAAGAAGATACATTTGGAATTTTATTTTGGAAAAATTATCCAAAAATCTACATTTTACTTATCAAATCTTAAACTTTTCTTTTCACAAATTAGGGGTTAATTATTTAACTAACATTTATTAAACCCACGTCTCACCATTTCTCTCTACATCACATAAACAACCTGAAAATAGTTAGCTCCGATGATAAAAGCAAGAAGAAAATTTACTCCGATGATCGTGGTTGTTATGGGGCTTTGGAAGAAAAAAAAGTACTTTGACAATCGATTTGCTTTAGGGATAATATCTTGGGGTGGTGGTTGGTCGGTTTGGGTGTATTCTTGTTGGTGGTGGTACCAATGGTGATGTCGGTTGTAGTGATGCTGTGGTGGTGTCTAACGCAAGGGTTTGGAGGCGATGGAAGATCAAGAGAAAGGTTTGGAGTAGAGAATTGGAAGAACCACCACCAACAACAAAGTTATTATTACTAATTATAGGAATTATTTATAAGTTAATTTTTATCAAATGGAAAAATATGTAGAATATTTTATTCTTGCAAAACATTACTGAAGCTCATGCCTGATAGGTCAGAAAACAAGTTTTAAGGTTGACGCTTAATGTACGGCAATAGGATCCTCATTTACAGCCTGTTTGGGAGGGATTTTTTATTCCAAAAAATTGATTTTTTGACCGTTATTTCACTATTCCGGACGTAATTTTTGACTTCTTTTCTCACAGTGGACCCCACTTTTCTTCTAACAGTCAAAAAATCAATTCTCAAAATCCTTCCCAAATGGGGCCTTACATATTGTTCGATCACGTTGACCAAAAGAGATAATGTATATTCTAGGCACTCTAAATTTATGGTATGTTTAGCTTCAAGTTAGCATTTTCTGGTAATTTTATTAGTAGTTTATGTTAGATCTATTAAAAATTGGAATAAGACCAATTTTCAATTTATTCTGATATATAATCACATAAAGATATAGAGATGAAATTTTTCTGAATCTAAGCCACGGAAAAATTAAATTACTAATTTGTATGTGGATGAGCAAACCATGGAGGAGAAGGCCATGGACGCCTGTTTACCTGATTACGTTGTCAAGAAATGGAAAATGGTGGTGACCATTTATATGTCAACTGTGATCTTTGTAGCCGAGTGTGTGTTAATTGTAACATTTGTGACCAATTCTTTTTTTGTGTTAATTGTGATCAAGTCTATCTTTATTATGACTATTCGTGATCATATTTGTCTTAATTGTGGCTTGATTACATACGGTCAAATTGGACAGATTAGTCACAAACGGTCACTCTAAAGACAAACTTGGTATGGAATGACAATTTTTTCATCACATTGCTCTCTTATCCTAAAAAATGAAAAGAAAAAAAATAAATAAACGGGAACTACCTTAACAACAACCAATTCTATTCATAACTCCAATTTATGTAACTTAAAATGTGTGATTTATAATTAAATTTGTACTAGTCACCTACAATTTGTATCTTTGTGATTGATAAATAAATTATGATTAATTAATTTGAGTATTTGTAATCGAATCTTTGTTAACTGTGACCAAGTTTATGTTTACTGTGACTGTATGTGATCAAATTGTATTAACAGTGGCATGTAACCAGACATATATTAACGATGATTGATTGTGATAAAACCTGATTACATCTTAAGTTTATGACCATTTTTATGTTAACTGTGACCTTCTGTGACAAAGTCTGTGTTAACGTGGATCGGGTGTGACCAATAATTTGTTGAATATGACTTGTTGTCAGATTATGACTTGTTAACGCTATTATTATCAAAAAATTTATTTAACCAGAAACTAATCTAAATTAAAGACTTCGGTTACAATCAATCATGATAGTATTTTATGGTGATGGTCCATGTTCATAACAAAGGTGAGTACAATTTATAAGTCATTATAAAGTGAATTCATGAAATTGTGGCTAAATTAATTCAATTACAGAAACTTTGAGATTTGGATTCATCAGTTGTGGGAGAATGCACGTAAGAGAAGAAGGTAAGAGAAGATGTTGAAAAAATAACTGATAAATCCAAATCTCAAAAATAACACATCGTGACGCTGTTGAGAAATGAATAATCTTTTCTAATATTTATTTTCATCATATGTTATAACATATTATGTACATGAATGTCGTAAAATAGATTTTATAATGTTTGCTCAGAAAGTAACATAATATGTTACTATTTTAGCTATCGTAAGGTATACCTTCGTTACCTGTCTGTGATATATTTATTATTTTTCCACTCAAATTCCTACTTTTTGTTGTTTAATTGCTATTTTTTTTCCATTGAAAACATTTTCTTACTTTTGGTCACATGACCATATTTTCTTTAAAATCAAGAAAAATATTTTCTTTAGGGGGAATCGAATTTTATTTTCCAGAGAATTCACTCACTCCCTCTCTTCTATTAACTCTCTCTCATCTACCCACTAATAAAAAAAGGACAAGTATAATATTTTCTAAATTGAAAATTAAATCAATCAAATACATGATTTAACTCATATGGATTTGCATTACTTGTACTATTTTAGTTGGATCTGCAATTCATGGTACGTTTGGATCTGAGAACAATTAAAATGACTAATATTTCAATAAGTAGTTTTAGATCACTACTGAGAACAACTAACGCGGCTCCAACTAGAGAATTACCAAACATTTATGTGATTCGATCATCTTATAGGACCCATAGGTATCATAGCTTTAATGTTATTTATTTTG
>NW_019228132.1:0-4111 GCF_002742605.1 Olea europaea var. sylvestris
CTATCAAAGATCAGTGTACATATAGCAAAGTTTAATCGGTAAGAATCTTGCTTGATGTACACTATGGTGTACACTTTAGTTTATACTTTTCCACGTGATATTACTTTACTGGATAGTTTAAATTTCAAAATGTTTTCCCATTCAATTGGCACTTGACAACAATGCAAGGGTCAAACAACGTGTCGAAAATCAAGTGTACAAATAGGAAAGTTCAATCGGTAAGGACCTTGCCACATGTACACTACGGTGTACGCTTTTGTTTACACTTTGCCATGTGACGGTATGTTGTTGGACAGTTTAAATTTCCCATTGAATTAACGCTTGAGAACAATGCAAGTGTCAAATAACGTGTCGAAAATTAGTGTACCTATAGTAAAGTTCAATCGGTAAGGACCTTGCCACATGTACACTATGGTGTACACTTTAGTTTACACTTTGCCATGAGACATTGTCCTGTTGGACGATTTAAATTTCAAATAGTTTTCCCATCCGATCGACACTTGACAACAATGCAAGTGCCAAACTACGTGTCAAAAATCAGTGTACAAATAACAAATTCAATTGGTAAGAATATTGCTACATGTACACTATGGTACACTCTAGTTTACACTTTGCCATTTGACATTACCCTGTTGGACAGTTTAAATTTCAATCAGTTTTTTCATCCAATTGACACATGACAACAATGCAAGTGTCAAACAACGTGTTAAAAATCAGCGTACAAATAGCAGTTTTCCCATCCAATTGACACTTGACAACAATGCAAGTGTCAAACAACGTGTCAAAAATTAGTGTACAAATAACAAAGTCAAATCGATAAGAACCTTGCTACATGTATACCATGGTGTAACTTTAGTTTACACTTCACCACGTGACATTACCTAGTTGGGCAGTTTAAATTTCGAACAGTTTTCCCATCTAATTGACACTTGACAACATTGCAAGTGTCAAACAACGTGTTAAAATTCAGTGTACAAATAACAAAGTTCAATCGATAAGAACCTTGCTACATATACGCCATGGTGCACACTTTAGTTTACAATTTGCCACTTGTCATTACCCTGTTGGACAGTTTAAATTTCGAACAGTTTTCCTATCCAATTGCCACGTGACATTGCTCGATTAGACAATTTAAATTTCAAACAATTTTCCCATCCAATCGACACTTGACAACAATGTAAGTGTCAAATAATGTGTCGAAAATCAGTGTACAAATAGCAAAGTTCAATCGGTAACGACCTTGTCTCATGTACACTTCGGTGCACACTTTAGTTTGTACTTTACCACGTGACACTACCCTGTTGGACAGTTTAAATTCCAAACCATTTTCCCAACCAATTGACAATTGACAACAATGCAAGTGTCAAACAACGTGTCGAAAATCTGTGTACAAATAGTAGAATTCAAAGGGTAAGGATCTTGCTACATGTACACTTCAGTTTACACTTTGCCACGTGAGATTACCCTGTGGGACAGTTTAAATTTTAAACAGGTTTCCCATCCATTTGACACTTAACAACAATGTAAGTGTCAAACAACGTGTCCAAAATCAGTGTACAAATAGCAAAGTTCAATCGGTAAGAACCTTGTTACATGTACATTATGGTGTACACTTTAGTTTACACTTTGCCACGTGACATTACCTTATTGGAAAGTTTAAATTTCAAATAGTTTTGCCATCCAATTGACATGTGACAACAATGCAAGTGTCAATGTTGAAAATCAGTGTGCAAATAGCAAAGTTCAATCGGTACAGACCTTGTTACATGTACACCATGGTTTACACTTTAGTTTAAACATTGCCATGTGACATTACACTATTGGACAGTTTAAATTCAAACAGTTTTCCCATCTAATTGATGCTTGAGAACAATGCAAGTGACAACAACATGTGAAAAATCAGTCTACAAATAGCAAAGATCAATCTGCAAGAACCTTGCGACATGTATACTATGGTGTGCACTTTAGTTTACACTTTGTTATGTATCATTACCCTGTTGGATAGTTTAAATCTCAAGTAGTTTTCCCATCCAATTGTCTCTTGATAACAATGTAAGTTTCAAACAACGTGTCGAAAATCAGTGTACAAATAGTAAAGTTCTATTGGTAAGGACCTTGCCTCTTGTACACTATGGTGTACACTTTAGTTTACACTTTGCCACGTCACATTACCCTGTTGGACAGTTTAAATTTGAGACAATTTTCCCATTCAATTGATAATTGACAATAGTGCAAGCGTCAAATAACGTGTCGAAAATCAGTGTACAAATAACAAAGTTCAATCGGCAAGGACCTTGCTACATGTACAGCATGGTGTACGCTTTAGTTTACACTTTTCCACGTGACATTACACTATTGGACAGTAAAAATTTCAAACAGTTTACCCATCCAATTGACACTTGATTACAATGCAAGTGTCAAACAATGTGTCGAAAATTAGTTTACAAATAGAAAAGATCAATCGGTAAGGACCTTGCTTCATGTACACAATGATGCACACTTTAGTTTTCACTCTGCCACGTGGCATTGCCCTATTGGACAGGTTAAATTCCAAACGGTTTTCCCATCCAATTGAGACTTGACAACAATGCAAGTGTGAAACGACATGTCAAAAATCAGTGTACAAATAGCAAAGTTCAATCGGTAAGAACCTTGCAACATGTACACTATGGTGTGCACTTTAGTTTACACTTTGACACGTGACATTACTCTATTGGTTAGTATAAATTTCAAACAGTTTCCCCATCCAATTAACACTTGACAACATTTCAAGTGTCAAACAACGTGTCGAAAATCAGTGTACAAATAGTAAAGTTCAATAGGTAAGGACCTCGCTAAAAGAACACTATGGTGTACAATTTAATTTACACTTTGTCAAATGACATTACCCTATTGGATAGTTTAAATTTCAAATAGTTTTCTCATCCAATTGAAGCTTGACAACAGTGTAAGTATGAAACAACGTGTCAAAAATCAGTATATAAATAGCAAAGTTCAATCGGTCAGAACCATGCTCCTTGTGTCAAATATTTTTCCCATCCAATTGACACTTGAAAACAATGCAAGTGTTAAACAACGTGTCAAAAATCAGTTTACAAATAGCAAAGTTCAATCGGTAAGGATCTTACCATATGTACACTATGGTGTACACTTTGCCACGTGACATTACACTATTGGACAGTTTAAATTTCAAACAATTTTTCCATCCAATTGACTCTTGACAACAATGAAAGTGTCAAACAGTGTGTCGAAAATCAGTGTACAAATAGCAATGTTCAATAGGTAAGCCACACGTACACTATGGTGTACATTTTAGTCTACACTTTGCCACGTGGCCTTACCCTGTTGGGTAGGTTAAAATTTCAAACAATTTTCCCATCCAATTGACACTTGACAACAATGCAAGTGTCAAACAACGTGTCGAAAATCAGTGTGCAAATTGTAAGGTTCAATCGATAAGAAGCTTACTATATGTACACCATGGGATACACTTTAGTTAATACTTTTCCACTTGACATATCCCTATAGGATAGTTTAAATTTCAAACAGTTTCACATCCAATTGACTCTTGAAAACAATGCAAGTTTCAAAGAATCTGTCGGAAATCAGTGTACAAATAGGAAAGTTCAATTGGTAAGGACCTTGCTAATTGTACCCCATGGTGTACACTTTAGTTTACACTTTGTCATGTGACATTACCCTATTGGACAGTTTAAATTTCAAGTAGTTTTCTCATCCAATTGACGCTTCACAACAATTCAAGTGTCAAACAACATGTCAAAATTAGTGTACAAATATTAAAGTTCAATCAGTAAGAACCTTACTACATGGGTCAAATAGTTTTCCCATCCAATAGACACTCGACAACAATGCAAGTGTCAAACAATGTGTCAAAAATCAGTTTACAAATAGCAAAGTTCAATCGGTAAGGACCTTGCTACATGTACACTATGGTGTACACTTTACTTTTCACTTTGCGACGTGACATTACCCAGTTGGGCAGCTTGAAATTCAAATAGTTTTCCCAGCCAATTGACACTTGACAACAATACAAGTGTCAAACAACGTGTCAAAAATCAGTGTACAAATAGCAAAGTTCAATCGGTAAGAA
>NW_019228133.1:0-4111 GCF_002742605.1 Olea europaea var. sylvestris
AAAACCTTTAGTAACTTTATTGGCTGACAGGTCGATCAGCATTTTCAAAGAGTGATTGAGAATATACTTATCAAAGCTAGAGTTTTATAATCTCATCTGGTTTCATCATTCATGATATAGGGAAAAAAAATCAAAGCATGCCCATGATCTTAGGAAGACCATCCTTAGCAACCGGACGTATATTAATAGATTTTGAAAATGTGAAATAATCATAAGAGCAGAAGATAAACAACAAAATTTTCATCATAAATGCTCTACCGAAGTAATTTGCCTACCTCGAATGTAAAATGGATTGATCATAAAGGGAATGATGATTGTGGAAATCATCGGTACAAAAAATTGAGTTGATGTATTGGTTGGAGTAATCAAAGACCAATATAAGAACATGAAAGTTAGCAGGACCAAAGATGAAGAAAGAAATATCTGCCAATGCAGTCATTGTAACTTTATTTTCAAGCTACCATAATAGCCAAAAGAACAAAGTCACGCTTATAACTATATATAAGCTTATTGGGAGACAATTTAGTTTCTTTCATTTTATTTATTATGCTTTTTAGATAATAGGATTAGCAAATTTTATTCCTATTGTGTGTTTGGTAGTAGTTTAGGTATCTTCATCCCCATATTGTTCTAGAGTTGTGATGTGTTTGAAATAGATATGAAATTGTTTCATATTATTCGAGTATTGATTTCTCCTTATTTTAATATGATAACTGAAAACACACAAAGTAACATTGGACAAGGAAAATAATTCACTAAAATAGATCATCCAACTCCGATAATTTCGTTTGAAATTCGCATCTACTATCAAACATACATTTGGATAGTAACTTATTTCCTTCTTTGCCCTCTAGTGTTCATTGATAATATTTTAGAATATTAAAGGCAATGTATGATTTAAGTTTGGAAGTGGAAAAAACATTGAATTTTATTAGTTTTATGTGTTTGTGTGAAATATATATTGTATAATACCAGAGCAAAAAAATTTCAATATGCATTCAATCAAAAATATTTTTACATCATCATACCCATTACAAAATATATTCTAAGCTCAATGAAACTAATTTAGAGCAGAGGGCTTGAGAGCTTGTTGGAGCCCTCAGGGTCTAATTCTATCTCATCATCTTTGATCTCAACTTTATTATCGGGCGTTGCTTCCTCAGACTCACACAACTCAGGATGACCCGAAGCCTCAAGGATAGTCTTCAGTTCTTTAGGTTGAACCTCGAGCAAATTTACCCGAAGGAAGGCTCGGGCCCATCACATAGTCGACCTCAACCTCTTAAATTCCTCAAACATTTTGAAGTCCTCGATAGCTTTTCATGGGCCTCCTCGAGTTACGCCTTGAACTTTTTCTACTTTTGCTTAAGCTTCATGTTTTTAATTTTATCTCTTCACACTTGAGCTGGAGTTTGGTGCCCTTCAACTCGACTTTAGCTTCTCATGCTCCTTCCACAAGGTATTATACTTAGCCTCGAGCTTGGCTATTCTTTTTATCCCAATATTCCACTAGCTTTGTAAGCTCGACCGTTTTGTTGGATTTGTCCACCCCCTTAAGGGTAAGGCCTCAAAAAATGCTGAGAGCCCAAAAAATAATGAAAACATCATGAGCACACTTCGAGGCTTAAATATAGGAAAAAATTACAAATCATATAATAGTTAAAGCTCAAGCTTTGTCTTCAAAGTCATGGTCTCAAGAGCCTTTAAACCATCATCGAACTTCACACTGGCCTATTTTCAACAATGATTAGACTAGTATGCATTACTGGTTATCCTTAAACAAGAAAGAAGCTAGAGGGATGAGATCCTCCTTAATGTCCAAGACCTTAGATGTGGCCCAAGGTAGTTTATACTGATGAGTACTTCCCTAGGGTGATGAAGCCCCAATGATCGGGTTTGCATCCCTGGTGTTTGACATCAACCCTCTACAAGTAACCTCGAGGTGCTTTCATGTGGCCTCTTTTTTCATTTCTTCTGGTTTGGGGCCCTCACTTAGAGAGCTCTAGATTTCTTCTGAACACCTTATTGTAGATGATACAACCTGTCTTGAATCACCCCAATGAACCCGTCATGTATCGTGCATTGATGATAGATGCCAACTAAGTGTCGGACCCACCACCGTGACTATGACATTATTTTATGAAAATTTTGACAGAGTTCCCTCTGAAATATGGGCTAAAATCACTTGATCAAAACTCAATTTTCTCAAATCAATACATATAATATAAAACAGGGTACACCAGTCTCTC
Organism: Olea europaea var. sylvestris; assembly: GCF_002742605.1. NCBI lineage: Eukaryota > Viridiplantae > Streptophyta > Magnoliopsida > Lamiales > Oleaceae > Olea > Olea europaea. Next base: position 2,250 of record NW_019228133.1, read on the forward strand.
ATAATACCAACTATTCAAAATAATGTGTACAAGAATGAAATTTACACTTCTGAACAAGCTAAAAGACTCTAAAAGCCCAACATAATCAAAAGATACCAAATATGCAATTAGCCCTTGATATGGATACAATTTCTGATAAAAATGCATGTATCCTAAAAATTTTATCTGTTTAAACTACAAAATAAGTCATACAACTGATGACAATGCGTGGCTCAACACAGGAGATCAACAGACTCCAATGCTGCTCAACTCAGCTACTATCTAATAAGAAAAGTAGTGATAAAATATATGAACTATTAACTCAGTGAGTAGATATTTGCAAATAAGTATACCTTTTCCGTTCATGTATATTTTCTAAAAATTCTTATTCTCTTAAAATTTTGGGAAATTCTGAAATTTGATAACTTTTTTTGAAATTGAAACATGATTGCATTGTAAAATTCTTTATTCTAGATAAGTACCTGTAAAATATAATGAATAATAATAATCTAATATCTATGAAACATTATTGTTGTTTGATACTATGAGCTGGAAGCTTTATTCTAAAGACTGAATAAACTAAATTATATAATCTGAAATCTGATAAGCTTTATAAATACTGAAAAATAACACCAAAAAGGTAACCTGAATAACCATACTCATGTACCTGTTAATCTCGAAGTACATGGCAAGCTTATTCAATTATGAAATTCTGGAATTTTGAAATTCTGGTCATACCCCCGCAGAGCTACCCGAAAGCTATAATCTTGTTGTACACTATAGAAACATATTCACAACAGTGCAGAGTGGGTAAAATCTTCATAACTAATTATACACCGTTGAAACACATTTACACCAGTGTAGAGTGGGTAAAATAACCATATAGAGTCATAACTGTGAAAACACATTCGCATAAGTGCAGACTAAGGTAAAATCATCTGGGTACTTTCTGGCGGTTTTAAAAATACAATAGATGTGCTGAAATATTTAAGATGCATATAACATGCTAACTAAAATGATTTAACTAAACTAAATTTAACTTTAAAAACAACTGATTATAAATTCACTTTATTCTGAAAATCATGCTGTCAAATCAATTGTATGAAATAATAAATTTTCTGATCTAATATAAATTTAATAAATACTAATTTCTGAAAAATAAATTTTTATCTACTGACCAAGTTGTAGATTGATCGGGACTTCAATCTTCTAGACGCCTCCTCACATTCAAATACCAAGCATGACATTTCACACTCGTTCCAAGAAATCATATCTCATCACTAATGTGCTTTAAACATCTTTCCTACCATTGGAATGATAATTTACTAATAAGAACTTGGAGTTTTTTATTTTCAATATAATATCATAATCCCAATTGGGCTTACTAATAACATATCCACCTTTATATAAGTTATTTCAATATTTAATCCCCAATATTCAATATTTAATTTGGTTCTCATACTAAAAATCCAAGAAAATCAAAAGATTAACAAAATTGGCCCTGTATTTCCAGAATATAGAAAGCTGATTCCAATTTTTGAATATTGAAAACTATCATCAAAACCATTGACAGAAATAACACTTTCTGGGCAGAATTTCAAAATAGCACCTGTGCATTACCTTGCTTGAAACTAGCCTAAAAATTTCTAAATAATAGAGAAATTAAACCCCAAATCCTCAATCAAGTGATTGATATCATGTAACTACAACAATTTTAAAAAATGAAGCTATAATTTACAAACCCTTTTCATATTCTTTGATTTCAACATAAATCTTCCAATAAACATTTCCTTTTGCAATAATATTTTTAAATACCTCAAATACATCTTAATAACCTTTAATTATTGCTAACATTCAACATATAAAATTGTTCACAATGTCTA